>NC_056611.1:23436946-23736946 GCF_018340385.1 Cyprinus carpio
ATCAATATACAATATACATAAAATGATGAATGGATAGCATCTGAAAGTCTGAAATTATATATATTACAAGAATCTTTCTTAAGTGGTTAAAACCAAATTAATTTGAAAAAAAAAATGTGGAGAAGAATAAAAACATAATATTTAAGGAGTATCAATAATATAATACAGTCTTGCAAGCACTAGCAAACACCATCATTACAAGCTCTAAAACACATGAAACAAACACATGCACACATACTTAAATTTTAAACAGTCATTACACATTCCATACACACACACAAGTACGTCATCATGGCTGCACATGCAGAACAACTCCCAAGTTGAAAAACACACACAATGTTTATAGAGCTATCTAAATGGGAACTGCTCGTTGATTTCTACTTAAGCAAGTTATAACCATATACACCCAAATTATAACTCTATAGTTAGCTAACTTTTTTAGAAGTGTATGAAAATATTGTTTTTATATACTGTAGGATGCTTCCAAATGCACAACAAGCTAAAGACAGCAGAGCATAATAACCCATGCTGGAAGAAGCAACAAAAGACAAGAGCAGATCACCTGGGGTTGCTGAGGTCTAAAGGAAATCGCTTTTTTGCACAGGTGAAGTGGACACGAGGAACACCTTGTGCCTGACAAACCACATTTGCATCATTGCCGCCGTCCCCTTGCCTGGCCACCTTCCTCCACTGCGGCCCCTTCTGAAGCTCTGGAGCAACTGCAGGAACATGGAACAAGTGCTTTGAAGACCAGTACTCATTAACAATTAAACAAACCCTTGCTCAGACCAGATCCCTTATCATTAGCACAGTTTTTATTGAATATAGTATACTACTGCTCAAACATATAAGGTCGGTAAATGTTTTTTTTTTTTTGGCTTGTATTTTTTAAAGTTTGAGTAAAAATACAGTGAAAACTGTAACACTGTGGAATACTATTTCAATTTAAAATAACTGTTTTCTATACTAGTATATTTAAAAATGTTATTACTCCTGTGATGCAAAACTGAATTTTTATCAATTGTTACTTAAAGGGATACTCCACCCAAAAATGAAAATTTTGTCATTAATCACTTACCCCCATGTCATTCCAAACCCATTAAAGCTTCGTTCGTCTTCAGAACACAATTTAAGATATTTTGGATGAAAACCGGGAGGCCTGTGACTGTCCTATAGACTGCCAAATAAATAGCAGTGTCAAGGTCTATAAAAGGTATGAAAGTCGTCGTCAGAATACTCCATCTGCCATCAGACGTGCAATCTGGGTTATATGAAGTGAAGGGAACACTTTTTGTAAGAGAAGAAAACAAAAATAACGACTTTATTCAATAATTCCTTTGTCTTCAGTGTCACATGATCCTTCAGAAATCATTCTAATATGCTGATTTGCTGCTCAAGAATAATGTCTTATTGTTATTATTATTATCAAAACTGCTTGATATTTTTGTGGAAACTGTGATACATTTTTGTAGGATTCCTTGAATAAAAAGTTCAAACATACAGCATTTATTTGAAATCGATATATATATATAAATATATATATATATAAATACATAAACAAATAAATTTAATAAACCAGTGCCTTCATCTTCACTCTGCTCTCCCAGATCATCCACTTCCCCTTCACCCTATAAATAAAACACACACACACACACACACCTGTAGAAAACTCACTAACAAAAAAGTTAGAAAAAGCCAAAAGAAGGTAATGACTTCACACCAAAATCAATTTTCCCATACCTGCACATAAAACCAGACAGAAAAAGAGGATGGCTTGAGATATCACAGACACTGACTAAGAACGCGGGCCACTATAGACACTGAAATGGTCGGAAACGGCCCCAATTGTGGCTAACACTGAGAAATGTGGCCTTTGGAAAGGCAGCTTTAATGAAAGCTATTTTTCTCTATTTAGGCTAGAAGTATTAAGCATAAAGGTGAGACATTGTCGTTGTTAGAAGGGTGAAATATAGCACCTCTGTTACAGAGTAGCTGTGACACATGGTGAGAAAAGAGAAGTCGGAGAGAAAGAGGGAGTTAGAGACAAAGACGAGCGATGCAAGAGATAAATAGAGGTGATAAAAAGAGAGATAGCAAGCGAGCTGAGCTAACAAAGGACCAAAGGGGGAAAAAGGATGAGAATAAGCAAAAGAGAAACGGGGCTGAAAGCAAAACAGGAATGACAAGGACATCGTTCACCATCCACTTTCAGGAAAACATACTGTAGGTGATGGGGTTGGCATCAGAGACACACAGTAAGTAAGCTGTGTCTCCCAAGTTCACATACACAGGATCAGACTTCATACGAACAGTGGGGGCATCTGGAAGCCAAGTCAAAAAGATAACATCAAAATAAGATACAAATTTATTTTATTGTAATTTATAATGTATATTATAATTATTAATTACCATTATTATAATATAAACAAAGATAATTCAATAATGCATAATTAATCATTACTTATTGTAGCAATATAATTCATTATAGTAGTATTAATATTTTAAAAGGGCATTTATTTTACATTTTCAGTTTTAGTTGAATTAATTTTGTGGTTAAATTCATTTACACATACACACACACACAGTACACATACACACACACACAGTACACACACACACACACACACACACACACACACACACACACACACACACACACACACACATATATATATACACATACATATATCATTTTGGTAAAATGTATTTTAGTTAATTTAGTTGACACAGCAAAATTTATTTTTAAGTTTTAAGTTTTTAAGTTTGTGTTTTTCATTTATATTTTATATTAGCTTTGTTTTAGTCAAATGATTTTTATTAGTTTCAAGTAAATGTTATATAAATATATAAATAATACAAACAAATATAGTATTAATATGTATATAAATATCAAAATAAATAAAAGAAAATTAAAAACTCAGCTACCTCTGCATTTGCTATAAATATAATAAACATTATATTTATAAAATTTCAAAATAAAATATCAAAAATATTTAACTGCTTTATAACTATAAAACACAAATTGTACTCAAATTCCTAGAAAAGTGGACCTTAAATGGTTGCCTCAAGCACAATTTGTTTTTAAACAATCATAAAAAACTAAATCAAACATCTTTTGACTATGAATATATATATATATATATATATATACACATTTTTTTTGTTGTTTTTTTACAGTGATTCCAGTCAACTGTGAACTCTTGTGTTTCATAAGGTGTGCTACATGTGAGAATTTATGGTTGCCCATTAAAAACATTTTGGTTATAGACATTGCTCACTACATTTTCAGTCTATAGCAGCGTGTGCTAATTGTAGCACGTTTAAGTGACGTTTCCTTTTGTCAGGGCCATGACAGTTCAATTTTCACCTCAGCTAATTTAAACGACAGTGCAAACGATTTCGAAGGAAAGTTAACTTGTAGCATTTGATTGTCTAAATTTGGATGTGTTGATGCCAGACTTGCCTTTGTTTAAGTCTCGATACAGTGTGCCTCTGCACTTCCTGTTTGAATTATTCACAGGGCATGAAAGCCTTTACAATCAAGGTCTATTGTAATGTCGTCTCTATTATGTGTAGAGCAGAAACACTGCTATTTCAAACCCTCCTGTATTCCTCCATGGCTGGTTGCAAACAAGTCTTGGAGTCACTGTCACTACAGCACAGGCCGCACATGTGTGAACAGAGGTAATGCTTACTGAGGCAAATTAACAACACTCTCAAAAGGCTACAGAATTAACGCCCCCTCAAAAAGAATCTGTCACACCCTGTCAGGATAACTGTATTATTAAAAGGGAACAGAGAACACTAATTAAGAAGAGCATCTGTGGATGCAAAGTAGATATTTAAAAAAAAAAAAAAAAAAAAAAACATTAATAAGCTGATTTCATTCAGCTATGTATAACTATTTTTATATCTGAGCAATTACTGCTGACATTTCTACATGCTTGCACCGGCCAAGCTAAGGCTTACTCAGATCATCCGTACTGATACAATAACAGAATTGCTATTAATTTGACAATATTAATCACATTTACGCTGGTTAGCAATAAAGGTTCTTTCTTCCAGAGCTCAAATAAACCTCTATTTCAAATATACAAGCAGAAATATTTGCATTCTTGATAAGGCAACTTACATTTAATAACTAAGTGTATACTTAGTGAGAATGTTTCACAGATAACTGCATATAAACACACTCAGTTTGTACAGGAATAGCAATAAATGTAGTTTAAATAAGCTTTTCACATCAAGAATTGGGTTGAGATGGCAGAGAAAATGTATGGCTAATTATTTCATGGTGTGCAATAAAACCTGTATATTAGGACTAATTTTACACAATATCTGTAAGTCTGTGACTCTCATAAGGTTTTCACTACTAAAACCAATGCTGTGTTTTCCATAACTTGCTGCATAACTCAATTTGCATGAAGTAATTTAACCAAATGGTCCCAGCGCCATCTTTCTATTTGTTGCTTGTTTTCATGTGTAAATAAACCCAGATGGAGCTGTACCACCAAGTTATTTGTCTTTAGTGGTTTCTATTAATCAATTATTTTATGCACTCCCACACTTCATTTACTCATCACAGCTGGCATTTACCTGAAAGAAAAAAAAAAAAAACATATTAAAACATAAAATTCATAACTAAAATTCATAACAAAATAAAATATATAAAATATTTTAAATCTATCTATCTATCTATCATCTATCTATCTATCTATCTATCTATCTATCTATCTATCTATCTATCTATCTATCTATCTATCTACAGTATCTATCTATCTATCTATCTATTTATCTATCTATCTACAGTATCTATCTATCTATCTATTTATCTATCTATCTACAGTATCTATCTATCTGTCTACAGTATCTATCTATCTATCTATCTATCTACAGTATCTATCTATCTATCTATCTATCTACAGTATCTATCTATCTATCTATCTATCTATCTATCTATCTATCTATCTATCTATCTATCTATCTATCTATCCAACCATCCAATCATCTATCTGTCTATCAGAAAGATCTACAGTATCTATCTATCTATCTATCAATCTATCTGAATCTATCTATCTATCTATCTATCTATCTATCTATCTATCTATCTATCTATCTATCTATCTATCTATCTACAGTATCTATCTATCTATCTATCTATCTATCTATCTATCTATCTATCTATCTATCTATCTATCTATCTATCTACAGTATCTATCTATCCTAACTATCTATCTATCTATCTATCTATCTATCTATCTATCTATCTATCTATCTATCTATCTATCTATCTATCTATCTCTCTATCTATCTATTACTCTATCTATCATCTATTCTATCTATCATCTATTAATTGAATCAATCTATCTACAGTATCTATCTATCTATCTGAATATCTATCTACAGTATCTATCTATCTATCTATCTATCTATCATCTATCTATCTATCTATCTATCTATCTATCTATCTATCTATCTATCTATCTATCTATCTATCTATCTATCTATCTATCTATCTATCTATCTATCTATCTATCTATCTATCTATCTATCTATCCTGTCTGTCTGTCTGTCTAATAAAAACTGAAAAAATAAAATACCGAAAAAACTAATAAAATCAAACATAGTTTTTCTATGAATAAATGTATAAATATTTATAAAATATCAGTAAAAGCAAAATATTTATTATGAAATCAAATAAATATTGCATTTGCTATAAATAAACATTTATTTTATAAAATATAAAAATAAAAATAAGATATTTAAAAATGAAAATAATGAAATATCACTGCTTTTATATAAATATACAGCAAATATAGTATATTATAAATATAGAACTGCATTATAACTATAAAAAAAAATAAAGTTTGCATTGAATATCATTAAAATTGGACCTAAAGTAGGTTGCCTCAGGCACCCCCCCCCCCCCCCCCCCCCCCCCCCCCCCCCCCCAAAAAAAAAAACCTATCATATAAAATACACACTACAAATACTAACACAGATAATATATACAAATATTTTGAAAAATAAAACAAAAATATGTATAAAAAAAGTTTTCTAAAAAATCAGAAAGTATCAAAATAAAAATATAAAAATAATTTATCATCATGTAAAAATGTATGATTAAAACATGAAATAGCACTGCTTCCTCATATGCAGGGAAGTTGCACTGAAGTTCCTAAAAATATGGTCCTAAAATGGTTGCCTCAGGCACGTACAGCAAACTCCTCTGCCTCATCTCCATCCCTGTCCCCAGGAGGATCATATCCTCGACCAAGTGGGCCATTACCACCAGCATAATCTCTGGCATGTACAATCCTCCTCTGCATTGTTCCTAACGGGCAGAAAGAGGGGGGCCTACATGGAAAACAGCACCATTGGTAAAAGCTATTCAAATGGCCCATACATAATGAATATCTATGCTATTCATATGATAACGTATGAGAACGTGGAGATCCATTAGTGCAGAAGGATTTGCAGGAACATGCAGGCCTAGATTTGAAGGAGTGCTATTATTAAATCATTAAGGAAGTGGGAGTGCTCTTTCTTTCTTTTTCTCTCTCTGCGCCCCTCTCTTTTTCTTCATTTCACTTTCAAGTGTGTGTACGTCTGTGTGTGGGCTTGAATCGGCAAATAAACATGTGGTACAAATATTGAGAACAGCGTAGATTGGCTTTGCGGCACAACTTTTGTGGTAATTTACACTGAGAAAAAAAATCCATACTATCCTGACTGATTACATTTTAACCTTGCTTTTCACACATCCTGATTTCATTAAAGGGTTAATTCACCTAAAAATGAAAATTAGCCCATAAATTACTCATGCTCAAGTCATCCTAGGTGCATATGACTTTCTTCTTTCAGATGAATCCAGTTGGAGTTGTATTAAAAATTTTCTTTAATATTTCAAGCTGTTTAATGCCACACAGCGGGTGTTGCAGTGCTTCAGTCCAAAAGAAGTTAAATAAAAAGCGCCCATCCATTAAAAAAAGTGTCTCACACGGCTCAGGGGGGTGAACAAAAGCCTCCTTCAAAGGCCTATAAAGTTTTGAATATGGATATTTTTCTTACAAAAATGCATCGATTCGCTAATCAATGTGATTTGGTAAGAAAAATATCCATATTCAAAACGTAATAATCACTTTAATGTACCTTGCGCCAACAGTTGTACATGGAAGCAGCTCAGGGCGGATGACGTATGAGGTCAGCGTTGAGCATACGCTGGTGAGTCTCGTGAAAACCAATGTTTGTTTACAGGACCAGAGGAAGCAAAGTTTCCTTACTTTAGCAAAGGAAAACCAGTCTATTCTCAACTTGTTTAAAATATTTTTGAACATACAAGTTAAAAATGTTGGGAAAAATGCAATACTTTTAAATATGAAACCAAACCACCAGTAGATGACGGGTAATTGCCTTTTTAATGAGCAAGTCAACAGTCATTCATTCAAAGGCTGATTCATTCAAAAACGAGGCAAGTGACTACTCCGTGCACTCCAAATGGGATTTATCACCCTCCGAAGGGCACTTCGGAGTGAAAATAATCATGGCCAACATATTGAAGGGTCGTTCCAAACCGATGTGCTCAAAACTGGCCACTTCAAAGGGCCCTTCGGAATGAAGGATTTCGAAGTGTACAACTTATGGACACTTCGGACTCCCATGATCCTTTGCACAGATTCTTTGCATGGTGACGTCGCCTCCATGTGGGCACGTGATTATGACGCAGAAGGGCACTTCAAGAAACAGTCGTTTGTCCTTTGAAGGGATTAGGGCATAATGATGTGCACTTCCCAATGGAACGCAGGGCATGTCTTTATGAATGGGTTACTGAATCATTGACTCACTTGATTCGTTCAAAAATCTGGATTTATTCAGTATCAAAACACTGCTGTGTTGCTCGGAGACAAAACAGTTCTACTGTGGCTTTGATTGAAACTTAGTCAGCGAACTTGAGCAAAAATTGCGAACTTTGTGTTTGCTTCACTCACAATGAGGAACTTCCACGCTGACAACAACAGATTAAGCATTCCTTTGTTTCAGTGACAGTTAGAATGTTAAATGAAAGGTAGGCAACTCTTTGTGGAATTTACATATATATATGTATATATATATATATATATATATTGTGTTATGTGTGCCATTTTGTATTATGTGTGTAATTGTGTCATATGAGAAGCCAAAGACAAATTTCCACAGTGGTGGACAATAAATTTACCCAACTAACTGACATGTTTACATGCGGATGTGAGCGTACGTGTGCCGTCAAAACGGACAAAATGACTTGATTTCATTGATGGTTGTTGTCAGAAAAGTATTTCAACAGGTAAAAAGGACCGAATGAGCTATAATCTGTCAAATAGAACAACCATGAATGAAATCAAATCATTCTGAGGCAGAAAGAACAGTTCACTCAATCTATAGAGTCTGTAATCACTTTTTGGCAAGTGTAAAACGGACGGATGTGGATGGCAATACGTTTTCGGCAGACGATCAATTTTCGGCACGATACTGGCTCGGAGGGTCAGCTTATGAGATGAGGTGTATTTGATTTAAAGCAGCGCCACGCAGACCAATCATTTTATGACATCAAACCATGAGAGCACACACACACAAAACTCTTATCTAGACGAAAGATCTAGACGATTCACATAAATGACATATTTTGATTAAAAACTGCAAAACTTTGCAGAAAAGCGACTAGTTTGCAGGTATGTATTACTATATTTATAAATATTTAAATCAATAATTAAAATATTTTCTTTAGTGTACATTTTTCTAAATCCCTATTTACAGGTATTAAATCACACATTTTGAATGTGGTCTTAGACTTTTAGAACTTTGCTTTCAAAACTTGTTGAACCTCTCCTAGTTAGGCAGAGGTGTTAGTTTGAGCTCCTCACACTGTACATCCAGCTTGAGCATTGTGCGGTTCTTCCCCTCAGCATTGGAACACTCTATGATGGAATCGCCCTCGTCTCGCCGAGAAACGTTGATGATTTCCAGAGTCCAGTCGTTGAAGTGATAACGAGGATCTTCTTCTGTCACAAACATATAGAGATGTGACACAACCCACACAGAACAGGTGAATCACAGAGCTGTGACTATACAAATCCACAAAACAAATGAAATGTGAACTGCTGCACATACATACACACTGAAACAGCTGGCTTTTCCACTAAAACCCTTCTCCCAGAGAAACCTCTTTGGAGGAATACCACAGAGACCTCAACACAAGACTGCGAAGAAGCTTTCAACATGAAGATGAAGACCGGAAGCGTTGTGTCGCATTCAGAGCGACAGCGATGCTCATTTAGGCTGCATACATTAGCACAAGATCACATCTGCCAAGCTGCAGTGCCAGAACCCATCGATGTTTTATTCAGAATGCATATGGCAATGTGTGTTTACGTCTGTTTGAGTGTTTAGAGCGCCTGTGAGGGTGACATGGCTCGTAATGTCATGTAGTGCTGTCTGCTACCTTTCACGAGCTTCTCGCCCTGAAAAATCCACTCGCAGGTAATTTCATCCTCAATGACCTGGACCTGATCGGGCTGCTCATCCGAAAACTCTGGAGGAACCGAATTTTAACAGATGCATCACATTCAAGATGCTAATATGTAAGCAAACATATTTCTAAACTTGACAATGAACACAACAGTTACACAAACCAAACTGTTTGTCACACCATACTGTATGTAAACAACATATCTCACAAATAAATACATAATACATTAGCAACTCTAATTAAAGACTAATGCTTACTCTGCACTGCCATTAACAACCCATGAATTACAGAGATGCAAACATTTTTTTTAAAAATATTTATTCATAAATATTTTAATATTGAATCATTTTCCTTTGCAAACATTCTTATATATTTAAAATATTAATTTTTTTTTTTACATGCATACATACATACAGTATACATACTGTACATACAGTATTACATATACGTAATGTACATACATTCATGCATATGGTCTCACTGTATTTTAAGGTCCAATTCTCGCTATTAACAAACCATTAACTATGACTTTTGCCTCAATAAACTCCTAATTTGCTGGTTATTAATAGTTAGTAAGGTAGTTAAGTTTATGTACTGGGTAGGATTAAAGATATAGAACATGGTCATGCAGAATATGTGCTTTATAAATAGGCTACTAATAAACAACCAATATGCTAATTCTAGGCATGCTAATCAGCAACTCGTTAAGATTTGGTCCCTGTACTAAAGTGTTACCATATATTCAGTTGAAGTCAAAAGTTTACATACACCTTGCAGATGTGCAAAATTTTAATTATTTTACCAAAATAAGAGGGATCATACAAAATGTATGTCATTGTTTATTTAGTACTTACCTGAATAAGATATTTCACATAAAAGTTGTTTACATATAGTCTACAAGAGAAATTAATAGTAAAATAAAAACAACCCCTTTAAAAGTTTACATTCTTAATACTGCATTGTTACCATGTTATGAAGATACAAAATGTACATATCTTCATTCTGTTCAAAAGTTTTCAACCCCCGGATCTATCTATCTATCTATCTATCTATCTATCTATCTATCTATCTATCTATCTATCTATCTATCTATCTATCTATCTATCTATCTATCTATCTATCTATCTATCTATCTATCTATCTATCTATCTATCTATATACACACACATTCTGAAATTCGCTATTTACAACTAGTAAAATTTTCTTAGTTCACATGTGGCAAAAAGTTAATTTTGCATCATATTTATACTGTAAGAACTGATTTAAGAAAGCAGCAGATTTTGAGTCGTTTTCCTCTCTAACGTCTGGCGCCGCACTGGTCTGTTGTGAACAAGGCGTATGATTTATTGTGCTGTTGATCTCTCTGGGGGGCTTCTGTGTCTTTGTCTCATTAATGTACATTGTGTCATTTCAGAGCGAATGAGAATTCAAATGCAGATTTTAACACAAACGATTTGCGTACATCTACAAGCAGAAATACACACACACAAGCTCAAATACACTCACACACACACTAAGAAAGTGAAAGATGAAATATAATCTTAATATAAGACAATAAAGCAGGCAAAGTGATAATTAATGGTCTGTTCTTACACAGACAGATATTTAAATCACAAACTGTGGAGGTTTGGAAACAGACAAAGAGTGTGCGCAAACACACACACACACACACACACACACACACACACACACACACACACACACACACACACACACACACACACACACACACACCCACACAGTGACATTCCGTCATGCTCACAAAGCGTGTCAGGCTTTGAAGAGGTGGCTGGCTGGATCAGACCAAACAACATCAAAGTCAAACCATAATCATTGCAGACACAGAGACACACATACACACACACAGAAATACACACATCACACCACACACTCGCCATACACATTAGGAGGTATAGACTCATTCAAACATACATCAGAATACTTGCCTGAACAAAATAACAGTACATCTTTATACCAGAAAGCTACACCAACCATACCCATGATAAAACTACTATCAATGAATGTTTAAAAATAACATTCTAGTGAAAAATAACATAAATAAGCAAGTAATTAATGGAATGATTGAAAGCAAAAAAGAAAGAAACTGAGATGAAATAGTGCAGTAAAATCACATTTATTTATTATAGCATTTATTTCAATTAATAATTTATCGAGAGAAAGAAAGAGAGAGATGACAGTTGTGTGTGTGCTACCTACGTGCTGCATCTGCACATCTCTCTACAAACAATTAATTAATTCAAAAACAGTGATTTGATCACGTCGTCGCTGAGGAATATCATTTAACAATCCAGTATCTAGGCTATTTTTATTAATAAAATCGCAGGGAAGCACTGACATCAAGTTTATGTGTGTGCGCAGCACAATCTGCGATCTCTGACCTCTCTCTCTCTCTCTCTCTCTCTCTCTCTCTCTCTCTCTCTGTGTGTGTGTGTGTGTGTGTGTGCGAGTGAGTGGGTTTGTGTGCACATTAATTGAAGTAGCAGATTAATATAGAATAATTATTAAACTGACTTGGAACTACCTGTGCATAAAACGTTTTTACTGCATACTTGCCAGCCAATCAGAATCCAGTATTCAGACAGACCATGGAATAAATAGTAATGATTCACTAATTTATTTATTACCGCATATTAACCATACATTAAATAAATACATTGTCCTTATTTATTATCCCTATTAATCTCCCAATAAATAAATAAATAAATAAATAAATATATAAATAAATAGCGCAAAGGCTGACAAAATCATTTGTAAAATGGCTTATGTTCAATAATATAGATTAACTTGATCAAATAATGTTTTGTTGTCAGTTGACAGTCCACATTCATGTTCAGAAAACTCACAGAGCACGTTGAGAGTCTAGAAGTTGTTGACACCCTCGAACAGCACATTACTGAAGGCCTGACAGGTCATTCTTTTCTTCCTATGATGGGACTCAAGAGTGAGGGACAGCTTACTGGTTCGGGACATCCCACCAAATCCAGCCTTGTTAGGAGCCTGGTCAACTCCCTTCAGCCTGAGAGAGAGAGAAAGAAAGAAAAAAAACTTTATAAAAGACATGAGACAATTTACAATGCTATTTCACATGAACCTTTTATAAAAGAAGAACAATTTCAAAAACCTCCCCTTGGAATAACATTGCAAAAATAGACTATGAATATTCGATAAAGGCCTTCACAGTAACAGCATTCACCTGCTGTGAAATCTTTTTGTTTGCCCGACATGTGTTAGGGCCCCGCAGGGACCATCCGACAAAACTGAAAACCTATAAAACTCGAAGCAGACCACTCCTCCACTCACAAACACTATAGTTTTATAGCTGAATTTCTTTAGAAATAAAAGCTGAGCCATAACGTTAGGCTTAGCTGGTAAAAAACTACAACTGATCTGCTCACAATAGCTGTAAAGTTTTTTCCTTCAACTGGCCACATATCGACAGCGCTAGAGAAAGACTCCAACAAGGTAATGACTTAGTGATCACCGGCTGCCAGTCGAAACCTAATAGAGACATTAAAAAAGGTCTCGGGATGGACTGCCAAACTTCCCATCCGCCTTTGCAAACATATCACACTTTCCTGCTTCTCCAAAGAGCTTTTTACTGAGCCCTCCTGCACAAATTCTGCTCTTTATGTACAGATACACATCAGACGTCATTAACTATTGCACACTTCTCAGCATTAAAAACGACCTGGGTCATTTTGGAGCCAAATTCACCTGAAATGCATATGTATTTGCCTGTGTTTTGTGGACCAAGGGGCAATTCTCTGCAGTCTGTTGATGTGAACAAATCAGATGGACAGCAAAATCCCCTTGGGAGTGCTGGACTATGTAATACAGTATTAGCTGTGGGTGTGTGTATTTGTGCATGAGTGTTATGATGTATAATGGAATGTTTTAGTACATGACGAGGCCCAAACTCCAGCTGATATTTGCAGTGCGATTGCTGCTAACAGCCAAGCAGTCCAGCTCCAGTGTCTGACCCCTGCGCAGCTCTTGATGGTTGGCCATGATTTCCACACTCACTGCTGGAACTGATTGAGAGACAACAACAAGAACAACTAATTAGAATGTGACTGATTCTAATGCATAACCACAAAATAAATTGTGAAAATAGTTACTTTCATCCAAGAAACCAGATACTTTCATCCATACTCTCAAACAACACACTTCTAACCCTATCCATTAACACCTCATACCTGATGATGAGGATATTAAGATTTATAGATTCTTTATTAAAGGGGTCATATGACGTTGGTAAAAAGAACATTATTTTGGGTCTTTGGTGTAATGCAATGAGTTTATGTGGTTTAAGGTAAAAAAAACAAAAAAAACCCCATTATTTTCCACATAATGTACATTATTGTTATTTCTCTATGCCCTGCCTTTCTGAAACGCATAGATTTTTACAAAGCTCATTTGTTTTGAAAAAGGTGGTGTACGCCGAGGTGTACGGTGATTGTCCAGCTATCCAGTGTGTTGTAATTGGCCGAATGCCTCAAGTGTGTGATGGAAATGTTACGCCCCTTCCCATACTGTCATGCCGTGTCTCCCGGCTCGACGAGACAAAACCAATCAAACCCATTACAAACGAGGCATTTGTTGCATCCAGTGGGGATGTAATTACTTATTATAATGACTTATACTGTCTTTTTACATGTTGCGTTGCGTATCATGCAGCGTAAACATAAATCATATATGCATTTGTGATAGGAGAAACGACAAAAAACAAGCTCTACTATAAACTGCTCAAAACTTAAGTTTAAATCATCAGCCTTATTCAAACTTCTTTTTCCCCCAAAACGAAGAACGAAAACAAACTTTGTTTGAAGTATACCGGGGCCTTTAGTGTCACATGATCCTGCAGAAATTATTCTAATATGCTGATTTGCTGCTCAAGAAACATTTCTAATTATATCAGTTTTTAAACGGCTGTACTGCTTTATATTTTGTGGAAATCACAAATTTTATTTTAGGATTCTTTGATGAACAAAGTTCAAAATAATTTTGAACATCATTGAATATATTATAAATCTTACGTAAAATTATAAATGTCTTAACTGTTTGATAAAATCCTTATAAATGTATAAAAAAAACCTTACTAACCTCAAGCTTTTAAACTCTAGTGTATATTTTAATAATTACTAAAATGTCTTGTTAGCAATTTTATATCTTTTTTTGTTGAGCAGTTTAAATTCAAATGCACAGCAAAACATGCTCCATTTATTTATTAAGATGTTTTATTATGCTATTACCATATTTGACAGGCAGAAAAAGGAAATACAGAAAATATAAATTGTACTATTATTTGTTGAATAACGTATTTGATAAGTGACAAGGTATGTATTAATTGGCAACTAGCAAAGTTAAGAAGAGTAAAGAAGTACACCAAAAACGAGTGGTTTCCCATCACAGTATGGTGTGTGTGGGTTTTAGGTTTGGTCTGGGTGGACAGAACTTTATTGGCTTTGTTCTAGAAGTGGCAGCGGTAGGTGGCCAGATTGTCAGTGGGCTGGAGGATGAGAAGCAGCTCTCGTGACACACCATGCTGTGAAAACACCTGCTTCAATGCAGTCTGCATGACTTTATTGTTCTGTAGTTCACACACAGACATGGAGGATTATTTAATGGCAGACCTACTGCAACAAAACATATTTGTAACTGTCATAAAAAACGTTCATACCACTACACACCTTCAACCAGACCAGCTGACCTGTGGGATTCCCACCACTGGAGAAATAGCCCAGAAAAGTTGTACCAGAATGTAAGAAGACGTTTGGTGGAGGAGCATCTAACCACACCTTTTGAGGAAAAGCTAAGAAAAAAACAAATGGGGTAAGAGGAACAGACATCAACTAAGCTAATATTCCAATTAGTACATTATTAACACATTATTACATTTACATTTATTTTAGATAAGCTTTGATTCAATTACAGTGGGTTAAAGGTATACATTTTTCTCAACATACACGATTGTTCAAAAGTTTAAGATCTACAATGAAGAGAAAGTTAAAAAAAACATAAATCTTTTGTGACATTTAATGCATTTCTATGCATCCATATTGAACATTTCTGTGTTCAAGTTTCAAGTTTCTGTGAATCAAACCTATGACTTTAGTAGTTAAGCAACTACTTGTTGCTTAAATGGATTTATCAGGGATCATTCTGCCTAAATGTTAGCTAAAAATGCCAGCGGTCACTCACAGTAAATGGTGAGCTCTTCAGCACGAACCCTAGAGAAGCAGGTGCCTTTGTTGAACGCCTCACAAATCAGAAAAAGACCATTGTCCTCACGTGACACTTTATGCGTCAGGTTAGACCTTGTAATCATCCCACTATTTTCCCCCTGTAACACAAATATTTCATATGAGAACTTTCTCTGTAACTGAGCATAATATATGGTCTATGAAAAGTGCTATTATAAGGAATGTAAGTGCACACTTTGCACACAAGAGTGGAAATATTAAATCATACTACCGTCATTTGTTTAATCAGAGATACTATATTTCATGTGATTTGCTGATTAAATGCAAAGAAAATCATTTTGACAAAAGCGTTGGCGTCTATAGTGACTCTTATAATCTCACTAAATGCATGAACATATTTCAGTGAGGCAAATTTAGCAAAGCCACGGTTTTGAAATGTTTTTAAGAGTTAAATACATAGATTAGACACGAGTGACAGAAAATAACTCTAAAAACCATCTTATTTTTACATGTTCTTCTGGGGAAAGTAGTGAAAAGGAGCCTTACCTTGATCATTCTCATTATTTTAATTGCCAAAGTTGTTAATTCTGCTCATTTGCTAAGCTTATTGACACCTGCTTAGAGTGTTGACTCTGGCTTCATGGTTAATTACGGCCAAACGAATAAAAAAAAAAATTAATTATCATAAAAGGTAGCTATGAGAGAAAAAAATAAAATAAATCACACCACCATCTAAGTGTAAGATCAGATGTAAAACACCTCCAAATGAACAAGGAGGGCTCTGTGAAGCGCCGAGCAGCCTCGGGTCAGCTTTTATTCACTTAAGTTTCATTCAAATCAACCTCTGGAGAGGAAGAGCGGGAGATTAAAAAAAAAGAGAGACTCTAAAAGCCCCTAAACTCATGGAATATTGTGTAGTAACTAATAGAAACTAAAGTAAAAGCAGAGTCTTGATGGAGACTTTTGAATCACTCTCGGGTCAAGGCTCGCTGGCTTTATTTCACACAATAATTGAGAATTATTCCTTTAATCAGGCACTACACCTCATGAAGCTTTTCACTGGCAGTGGAATGGCTTGTGAGAGTGTGGTAGTTTATATTGTTGATGGACCTATCAAAAGCAAGACATAGAAACAGTGTCAAATAATAAAACTAAATGCTTCAAAGCAACTACAAGGCTGAACAAGTATGATGGGTGATGTTCTTTATCATAAAGGTACACTGACATCTTAATTTTTTAGTTTGAAGGATCCTGGACTAATAATAAAAAATTGTAAAGATCTTCTTTTCTTTAGCAATCAATTCAAGGCTAACCAAAACATTTTGACATTTATAAAAAAATAAAATAAAAATAAGCCCATTTTGGCCACTTTTTATATTAAACATAATAAAATTTAGTATGTGTATATATATATATATATTATTCAATTTATAATTGAATTTTTTTTTACAGTAAAACGATTTTAAATGAGCAAGTATTTATGCAAAAAGACAGTAAAAACAGTAACACTGTAAAATGTTATCACTATTATTACAGTAACATTACTGTTTTCCTTTTTAATATATTTTACAATGTAATTCCTGTGATGAAAAAGCTAATTTGTTAGCATCCATTACTCTCTTTAGTTTCACATGATCTTACAGAAATCATTCTTATATGTTGTTTTGGCTCTCAAGAAACATTTCCTATTATTAACACTGTGCTGCTTAATATTTTTGTGGAAACAGTGATGCTATAAATGATTCTTTATATTTATTTAGATTTATTTGACATTTATTACTACACACACACACACAAACACACAAACACACACACACACACACACACACACACACACACACACACACGTGTCCAAAATGTAAAATGTTCAAGCACATTTTTCCAATTTCAAATCCAATCCAATCTGAACAACTACTATTAATTTTGTATTTAATAATTTATAAATGATATATAATTGTCGATGAAGGCTGGAAGTGAAAAACTTATATTCAGGTATATAATTATATATATAATTATATATTACTTTTACTGATAAATTTGGCTAAAAAAAGAGTTTCAACTCAGACTGAAAAGTCAAAAATTATTAAATCCCCATGTGAAATATTCAAAACGAATGCAAAATAGAAATTGCAAAGTTGACCATTGGACAGCAAAATGCTCATTTGGTCAGCGGGCTCAAAAAAAAAAAAAAAAAAAAAAAAAAAAAAGGTGGAGAAGAATGTTAACTGCAAAATATTTGAGAATTAATGCGAAGAATTAGGTGTAAAACCACCAGAAACCATTTAGTCTCCAGCACCACCATTTTCCAGAACTGCAACCTACCTGGAGTCTCCAGAATTATAACGTGTCAGGTTCTCAGAGACAATTGGCTTGGGTAAAAATCCTTAAAATAATAATATAAGACAACCATAGTGTATTGTATTGTTAACAATTAATTTAATTCTTTATCATTTTATTTCATATTAGCCACCACTACCATCTAATAGAGGACTTATTTAACACTGAAGATGGCTTTTTACACAATTTAAAGGAGATTCTATATTAAGTTTCATTTATCAGTCAGCCATTAAAAACAGAAGCTATGGAAGAGTATGTTAGAGTACTATGTGGAAGAGTTTCCACACCCTCAATATTTACTCTTAAGTTAGGTTGAATACCTCAGAGTTGGTAACATCCATTCTGTTGAGCTCCTTGAACCCGAGCCACCAGCAGATGTGGACTGGAGGATTACTAGAAGAAGTGTAACAGCAAAGATTGATCTCCTCTCCCTCTATGGCTTCAAATGTACCCAGTAACTTTACCTCGTCTGGTTCAACTGTGAGGAAAAGTGATTACCACTACACAAAGAGAAGCAGGATAAATGGACAGTCAGCAGATCTTTCCAGCAAATTGTTTAAACACGCTAGTCAGGCCATTAAGATATGTTCTCATGATCCTCTCACAGTACTGAAATAATGATCTAGCTGATCAATGAAATTGTGAATGAAGTGTCTAGAGGGATCTTCTAATAACACCCAACTGGAATCAGTATTTGTGTGCACTAAGATATATTCTCAATAAGATGTATGCGGCAATGAATGTAGATTAGAGATATGAAAGGGTTGTTTGACATTGGAATTTGTTGTGATAAGACCATCATGAACCATCCTCTGTTAATAAAAGATTACAGAAACTCCAGGTAGCAGCAAGTATTGACCTGATTTACTTGTCAGCCATGATACAGCCATGTGTAATTGGCTTATGGTAAGTGACAGTGTGTCATGAAAGATCAAGCTTTTGGTTTAAGGTTATTTTAAAAACTACTAGTAACGAGAGGCTTGTGGCCTTCTTAGAAGTTTGATGGGTTTTTGAGAAGAAGATTTTTTTAAGATTATTAGCTATAATGTGTTCTGGACTACTCACAAAGGGCGGTGAGAGTGCGAGTGAGGGACATTGGTGAACGAGATACTTGGTTAATGCTCTCGCACCGCAGCACAGCATGATTGTCCTCTGGCTTCACCTTCAATTTCAACACACTACTGGACCGACGTGACACAACGTCCTCTTCCCAGCTAATGGACAGGACTTCTCCTGAAAAAGAGAAAAGTGATGACACTGATAGACAGATGGGGAGACAAACTAATGGATGGAATGACAAACAGACAGACACATGTATAGACATAAGGACAGACAGACAGATAAACAGATACATATTAAACAGATAGATAGATAGATAGACAGACAGACAGACAGACAGACAGACAGACAGACAGATAGATAAATAGATAGATAGATAGATAGATAGATAGATAGATAGATAGATAGATAGATAGATAGATAGATAGATAGATGCAAACTTTACTTGTAATGACAAATATAGATGATAGATGAATGAATGGATGAATAGACAGACATAAGCATAGACATAAGGATAGACACAGTCAGACAGACAGACAGACAGACAGACAGACAGACAGAAAGATAGATAGATAGATAGATGCAAACTTTACTTGTAATGACAAATACAGATGATAGATGAATGAATGGATGAATAGACAGACATAAGCATAGACATAAGGATAGACACAGTCAGACAAACAGACAGACAGACAGACAGATAGACAGATAGACAGATGCAAACTTTACTTCTATAAAAAGACATTTGTGTCTGAGATCAGTCATCCAGTCAACAGTGTTGCAGACGCTAACATTTGCATTAGCTGAAAATTATTAGAGATGTCAGGACTGACACATTTTATCAAAGTAAACGGAGAGTCTCCACTGTGAGTCTGTCTGCGGGACACTACATGAATTGAAAAGTAGATTCGGCGGCCTAGACTTCACTTGCAAATGATTTAAAGCTTGACATCTTCTCTCTGTCTCTAAACACAGACGTTTAATAAAGTTCTTGGTTGCAGCTTTCAGCTTTCCCCTAGGTTTGCTGAGTTTAGTCATTCACTCACACGCACAGCCACCCACCCCCCGCCCCCAAACTACTACATAAATGGGTGGATTAAAAAAAATACATTTATCATAGTTTCTTAATGTCCTATTTAAGAGAAAAAATTTACACAAGGGTAGTCCACTTAACATTACCCGAGAGCCACTTTAAGTGTCTTTAAGAAATGTTGAATGGCCATTATAAAAAGCACTGCTTTTGTTCTTTGTGAACATATGCATGCTGTTATCTTGAGGTAGTCCTCCCACTCCGCAGAATTTTCAGTGGCACTGAAGCTTTGCATCACATTTATTAAGCTGTTTGAGATGCCAATGCTTCATAATTTCTGAGGTTGATAAAATTTTTAAGAATATAACAACCAGGTTTACCTGCAAGATTCCACCTAGCTTCAAATTACTTTAGTAACCTACGTTCCACTGTGACCTTACTTTGGGATTACATTCATGGTAATTGGCCTGCAAAGCATTTTGGTAAACAGCTCTCGCATGGTTGAATGATGCAGCCAATCATTTTTCATCTAACAGCTACCTGCTTAACGTAACATTTGGACCAGGGGCACTTTACATGAATGCAGTACACTTTCGTGTCCCGTGTCTTTTAGAGGCACAAATTCCATGTTTTTTTTTTGTTTTTTTTTTTTTTTGTGAACTATCACATATGCTAGATAAACTATAAAAATATCCTAATGTCCCCTACCCAAAAAGTAATGATTTTCAGCTTATCCCACCTTGGAGGTCTTAAACAAAAAAAACTGAATTAATTAATGTGTTCAATGCATTCGTTAACTTTGAGAGTTTTACAATAAGTTTCCACTTGTTTCCATTAGTTAACTATATAACTTAACATTAACTAGCAATGAAAAATAATTCTAAAGCATTTATTAATCTTACAAACAAATCATTTTAATTTCAACATTTACCAATAAATTATAAATATCAAAAATTGTATCTTTAGTGTTAATGTAAAAAAATGTACAAAAAATGTACTGCTTATAGTTAGTTAAGAGTTAATGCATTAACTCATGGGAACTTTTTGTAAAGTTTTATTAATCAAACACTTTATTATTATTATTATTATGTGTGGGAGATAAAGTTTAATCAATAACTATAAACCAAACTCAAGGTCTTTTCTCCAAGTAAAGAAAAAGGCAAAGTAATTATTCTGGAAAAAGAAAAGGGCAACCGAGGATGAATTTCTCATATTTCTCTCACCTTAGTCCAATGCAGAGTGGCCAGTGGGTTGCCCCCGTACGACATACACACCAACCTGAGAAAGGAACCAGCTTTGACCTCTTCATTTTTTAATCCCATGATCACCGGAGCCTGCGGAGGAACTGGACAAAGTGAATGAAGGGTTACGACATCAATAGACAGAAGTTTGAATCATTCGTATGTGTTTGCATGCATCGCAGCATGGCTCATGAGATTCTTAAGAAGGAATGAAAAGAGGAACATTCGTGTGCAGGAAGGAGGGAAAATATTATTAAAACAAAAGATCTCCCCTTTGTTCTGTGAAGACTGAAGTCTTTTCATGTTAGACCCAATCATGAAAGATGAAGTGGAGGAAGAAGAAGACAGAGCTTGGTAGAAAAACGACCACAAGTTTGAGCATCACAGCATCAGGAAGAGCATGACTCTATTTTAGTCCTGTACAACATTATTAAATCGAGGATATTTAATGCCAGTGCAGCGGGAAGACATTGCTTGTCCCTTTGATGAAACCATTAAGTATAAAGAGCGAACCACACATTGGCACTAGTCCATAAACCAAAATAACAGATGTTTAAACCGTAATAAGGCAATGTGGAACATGAATAAATTACAGTGGGGCTCCTGAATAATACATTTGCCATAAAATAAATTACGGGGCTGGGCTGCTCTTTGTTATTGCCCCAATCAGTTTGGAAGCGGGCGCGATGGACGGATGAGAGTCTGCCATGACAAAGTGCCGTCTTGCTCACAATCTGCTGCAGATGAAAATGGGCAGTGGAAAGTTGGATTTGATGGGCCAGGCGTGCTGAGTAAGACAGCGATGCTGGCCATCGGTTCTGCTACATTAGCACTTATTGCACTGGCTGGGCGGTAATGGAACCATGAGCTGGGGTGAGGGAAGGGGGGCCAGTGTTTTAAAGCATAAATTTAGTGAGCAGAAAAAATGTGATTGGCGTTTTGGTGGAAGCTTATGCCTGTGAAATGCATCATATCACATGGAATTTAAAATGTGCATTAGGCTGCATAGGTTTTCAAAGCTCACCTAATAACATAACAGATAAGCTTACATAACATAGAAAAAGTATGAGCTAAAACATGATGCTCTAAACTGATTTGAAAGGACTTTGGTGCTTCTTTTTCAAGTCAACATGAACCGTAAATCAACCCTACTTGGTAGAACATGGCAAGTACTGTAGCAATTGATACCTTAAAGGAATAGTTCAAAATATTTGCATGTCTCAGTGTTTCTTGTCCATACCATAGAAGTCAGTGGGGTTCAATGTGATTTTGAATTCCATTTAGAGTACTTTTAATTGTATGGACAGAAACAAAATAATAATAATAATAATAATAATAATAATAATAATATATATATATATATATATATATATATATATATATATATATATATATATATATATATATATATATTATGTTTTGCAGAACAATGACACAGTTGAAATGTCATGATGGTACGGAGCCCCTAATGTGACAAGGTGATGGAAAAAAAATATAAGCTGGGAGAAATTTTTTAATGCTTTTGTGTTTGCTCACAGAGGAACATTCGTGTGCAAGAAGGAGGGAAATTTTCTAGCAAAAAATTGCGTTCTCCCAATAATCTTTGCATTCACTCACAAAACGTTTGCGTTTTCTAGCAAAAGTATTGAGTTCTGCTGAAATCTTTACGTTCACTCACAAAACATTTGCATTCTCTTTAAAAGTTCTCTCAAGGAAGTTTGCATTGTCTAGCAAAACATTTGATGTTTACTTGCAAAAATATTGCATTCTTCCAAGAAACGATGTGTTTGCTTGCAAAACACTAGAAACCTCTCTAAAAAAAATTAACAATTCCCACAAAAACTTTTTTTTTTTTCATTTACAATTTTTACCATGTCCCTTTAGGAGCTTCATATAAGAACTCCATTTGATCCAACCCTTAAAATTTTATTTTGTTGATGTAACCTAATGTATTTAGATGTTAAATATCATTATTTACTTGAATAACAGTCTTACAAAAACATTTTTCACAATACCCAGTGAATAAAATTAAAAAAAATTATCTTCGAATATCCTGTTTCACTAGTAAATAAGTCACACTGTGGAAGTAAAGCACTTCATGCTGCCTTTAGTCATTCAAGGTGTACTCCTGGTACCTTGTAAGTGTTATCATCTCAGAGTGAAGTGCAAATTTATTTTCATAGTGAAAGGACCAAGAGTATTTCTTGACAGGAAAAGGCCCAATTGACTACGAGTCACATAACTGTGGCCATGAACTCAGAACTGTGTGAGAAAATCTATTATTTGAATTCAAAGTCATGGTGATTTTTATTATTTCAGTATGTGCTCCATTTAATTAAATCACTGATCACAGATTACCAATGAAGATTGATTATTAGGAGTAATTAATTGTAAACACTTTCAGTGTGAATTTAAGTCACAATCGCAGGGTTCTTACAGTATACCCTCATGGTCTTGCTTGTCTCAAGAGCTTGATGAGCGGCTGGGTTCTTCACTCGACATGTCAGCTGCCGTGTGCTGTCTGAACCTCGTGCCCTGATGCTGTAAAGAGAGAGCAGGGTTGACTTGCGTTAATGCGTTTCACACTGTGCCACTCTCTCATCCCCGATGTTGTCACAATTACCCAGAAACTCACTGAGCTCATAACTTTACTCCATTTGCCATCCTGGAGCACTGCCAGCATACACTTAACTGTACCTGGCCTCCAAGATTTGATTTGTCAGCAATACCTTATACAAGAGCACAGCAAACGTGGAATGCAGAAGATATTAAAAAAAAAAAAAATACTTCACATGGATTTCAGGATTTGCCCATAGACTAAACATTTATGAGGCTGCAAAATTTGGGTCAGTCTAGGTCAGGGGTCAGCAACCTTTTCGGCATTACGTGCCATTTTTCATTTTTCTGGTTAGCCACTGTGCCACTGTTGCCTCCCCTGAGCCCACTGAGTTTTAACAGACCCCCTAAAACATGCCATGAGTTTGGAGTAATTGAAAATGAATGAGGGAAAAGTCACGTGAGAGGAGGCAATGCCTCCATCGAGATATGATTGGATATGACTGGTTATGATTGACTATGAATGGCTTATGCGATAAATCCTGCCTCTTTTGTCTGAATGAACAATAATAGGAAGACTAATAAAAAAGTAAACAAATCCCACACTTATATATCACCACTTTGTCAAGTCAAAATCAATGACTTGTCAGGTATTATTTTGGAATAAATGTAAGATGTTTAAAAACACTGACGAGATTTATATTTGGCTTTGATAAATAGAAACAGGTCTGGAATGACATGAAGGTGGATAAATGAGTGATTTGACGGTTTTGGGATAACAGTTCCTTGAAATATTGCTTGAAAACCCAAAGGGCTATTGTCCTATGAATACACCGCTGCCCCCCATAAACAAAAGTCTGTTTACACTGGACGTGTTGGTGAAATAAAAATGAAAAATTGAAAGAAAAAACAAGAAATGTTTTTCAAAAGGTCAAACTTCCAACATTGTTGTCTTTTCCTTTGTATACATTATATAAAACATGACCTTAGTTATTTTAAAGAAGACAAATTGTGAAGGACATAGAATAAAAGTTAAAGTGGTGACAAGAATTCAACTGCAAAGAACTTTCTATACCTTCATTGTTTGCACACAGACTTACATGACTTCAGCAGGAGTGTTCAGAAGTTCATCCTGTGAGCCTGACATTGTGAAAGAATCAGTTTCCGTCAGCTCCTCTCCATCTGAGAAAGAAAAAAGAAGATGAGAAAAAAAAAAAAAAAAACAGCACAGACGTTATAGAGTTAGTAGGCTGCCTCGGGGTGCTTCTTGCCAAGGGATGGCGTGACACAAACTTAGTAAATGAATCATGAAGTCTCTCGGTTTGAGTTTACAGCCACTGCTTTGAAAGCTCCCAGCGAGAGTTTTCATCTTTTTATCGGCGTTGTGTGTCTACAGTGTAATTCTCTCATAAGAGCCCTGCTTAATGGACGTAATAAAGAGTTGGGCTCTTAAGCAACGGCGTACCTCTGAACATGGTGATTTCTGCAGGAGGTTTTGCATCAGGAGTGATGCAGGTCACCGTGTATTCGTCTCCCTCCACCCACGGCTCATCAGACTCCAGCTGGATGTACGGCTGTGAGGGCGGGACTTAGACAAGAGAAAGAGTGTGGAGAAGGTGAGGAGAGATTAACCGGCAGGGGATTGTCACAATATATTATTTTATTGCAAGCTGTGAACTCATTTGGTGTCTGGTTGAAGAGATATTCCAGAGCTTTAAAACACACACGCACACATACACGAGCACACACATACACTTTCTGAGCTTCAGAGCAAGCTACTTTGGAGACAAAACTGATGAAATGGCCACACAAGTAAGCTAATTTTGAAGGGTTTTGGCTCTATAGTGGAAAATTATTGGGGTCGGTACATTCAACATTCATTTGTATTTGAAAAATTATTAAAAATAATGTGATTTATTCTGCAAGCATGCATTAAATTGATCAAAAGTGGCTGTTGTATAATGTTACAAAAGATATACATTTCAAATAAATGCTGTTCATTTGAACTTTCCATTAGCTTCTTTAGCACAAAGAATCATATCAGAAAGATTTCTGAAGCATAATGAATAAATTACATTTTAAAATATATTACAATAGAAAACAGATATTTTTATTTATAATTATATTTTAACATAATTTCTGGAATTTTGATCAAATAAATGCTGCTTTGGTGAGCATCAAAGACTTATTTAAAAAAATATATGTAAAAAATCACTTTGATCTATCACCATAATAATATGAAGTTTTTAAATTTAATTCATTTGGGGACTTTTCTGGGCAAATATTAATGTACGCAATTAATTGTAATAAATCCATCTCATGTAATAGATTCAATAATTGTGTTATATCTAATTGTGTACATATATATCAATATTACCCATCAATTTTGGATTATGAAGGATGTCTTTTCCTGAACTATTTTATATCCAAATAAATAAAGAAATAAAAATAAATTCAACATAAAAAATAGGTGCATAATTTATGCTCCATTTGCTGTACCTCTTATTTATTTTTCTTAAATATATATATATATAATACTTAATATATATATATATGAAATATGTAATATATATAATACTTAATAACACACACACACACACACACACACACACACATATATATATTATTTTAAGGATCTTCCAAATACTGCAAAAAGAAATACACTCAAATTCCCTTTAGGGGAAAATAAAACTAGTGATGCTTAGTAAAGTTGACTCTGCACATTAAACCGGGATTGGAGAAATGTAATCAGAGAAAACATTACATATTTCATCGGTAAGGGTAGAGTCAGCATTTGGTTTACACTGTGTCCTGACCAAAGCAATAAACGATATTTCATTAATGTTAAGCGCATTCACACTGACAGCGCTTTGCAGCAACAAAGCGACCAGAAGTCATTTATTTTCCATGAGGGCTGGGGATCTGAGGCCCCATTAGCCAGAGAGACGAAGTTAAGCAAAGTTCAACATAATGCAAATGCACAATGACACAACGCAGCGAATGCCAGTGGGAGCGCAGATACGTTCTGAGCAGCTTTTAGCATGTTGCTATGTGGCTGCTAAAGTATTATAGCCAAGTCAAGAGTCTACTTTCAAGTCTTTATTCTCTGATACTCTCTATATACAGCTTTAGTCTATCGTTCAGTATACATCTAACATATTTAGACCCGTTTTATCTGTCTGAGGGCTTCGAAAAGTAATAACTTCCCACTTTTCAGTGTTCTGTTTTTTGAGTTATCATTCATATCAGTATGTCCAGCTTATAGTCAACTATATAAATACATATTTTTTGCTTTCCATAAAAATATTAAGCAGCACAAGTGTTTTCAACATTGATTATGATAAGAAATGTCTCTTGAGCAGCAAATCAGCATATTAGAATGATTTCTGAAGGATCATGTGACAATGAAAAGAGGAGTAAGGATGCTGAAAATTCAGCTTTGAATCACAGGAATAAATTACATTTTAAAATGTAAAAAACAAAACCCAAAACTGTTATTTTAAATTGTAATAATATTTAATAATATTTCTTTTTTTTATTGTATTTGTATCAAATAAATGCAGCCTTGCAAGTTTAATCATATTCATTATTATTCATTGGATACAATGCATGAAGCCTTTGTTATCTTTCCTGTTTTATTTGCTGTTTACTTTATTTGTTATGGCTATTTTGCACAGATTTTTTTTTTTTTTTTTTTTTTAACTCAAATGATTACTTAATAACTGGACTGAGATGTATATGCTTCCCAGGTGCACTTAAAATAGACAATAAAAACAGATATTATGGCTCCAATTTATCGTAATTGTCTAATGTTTTGAAATGGACAGGAAAACAATACATTTTAGTTGTCTGAAATAGTCCTGCATTGTGTTGTCTGCAGTGCTTCAATGTATCTTTATATGCTATATGACAACTTAGGGCCATTTTCCCATAAGATCTAACTTCTGGCCACACCAAACCCTGCAAGCGGTTATTTAAGATCTTCACGAAGGGCCTCGCAGTGTTCCTTGGTTGCTTTGTATCTTTCTCTTTCCCCGGCCTCAGCACGACACTGCAGAAGCGCACCATCTCATTATCAACTGAAACGCCTGTGTGAATCACAGACGGATGATGAAGCGCGGCCCCTGCGCTGTCGACAAGCCTGTGGAAGTGCACTAAATGCTAATCTAGCATAGCGCTCTGTTTATAAGGAAAAAATAAAAAGAGCAGCAGCAACAGTGCTGCAAATCACCTCCAGCAGAAGAGACGCGCACGCTGCCGATCAAAGCGCTCCCTCTCACCTCTCCGCTGTGCAACTTTCCCCTGCATCGCTCGGGGCAACAGAGCTCTTCCCGGCACTTTTGACGAGAGAGAGTGAAAATCAGTTTTTGTGCTCTGTTCAAACGAATCGAACTCAAATGTGGCACTGTCCAGGTTTACCCTGGTAGCAGAGTTTACCCACTGTGAGCACGATATTGGATGGAAAAGTGTGAAACGGGATCATTTCTGGTTGTACAATGTATAAGGAAAATCATAAAATCCTGCTTATGAGCTCAGGAAGTGCTTTAGCATTTAAAAACCTAGACGGTGCAAAACCAAAAAGCTGAACTATTAAAAGGGGAAAAGGCAAGTCTGATACAACAGTACAAATATGGACCAAAAGAAAGAACACGTCCTGAGTGAACGGTGCATTAAACTCTAAACCTGCACAATGAAGTCTGACAGCTTTCTGTGTAATAGTCTGAACAGCAACAGCTTAGATGAAAATAGCATTATGATTAAACAATTAAAATTTCAATTAACTATGCATTTTTTTTTTATATGTACTTGATACTTATTGTTTATACGCACTTGAGAGAACTTATTGTTTCTGTTTCTCTATAAAATGAAATAATATAAATGAAAAAAAAAAACATTTATATGTATAAATATAAAAAATCTATTAAAATTCACTATTAAAATCAACTCCTTACAGTCATAAACAAAACAAAATCCCAAAAAAAACTAAAAAAAAAAAAAAATAAAAAAAAAAAACAAGATACTAACACAATAAATAAATAAATAAAATCCTAACAAATAAACTGAAGAAATAGCTAGTGAGGATTGCCACTTGGTAATGAGCCTCAGTGGTGTTGTTCAGGTTGCCAGTTGCTCCCTGGAGTTTGTAGGCACTAGGGGGCGTTATTGCTGTGTGCAGCTCGATGGTGAGGAGAGAGGGGCTTCACACTGAGACAGATGGGGCAAGGCTTGGGCTTCAAACTGATTTAAAGGAAGCAATTGGAGCTGTGTGGACACTGATGGCTGAGGAGAGCACTGCAGAGGAGCCCACTTAGATAATGAGATGCATTTGTTTTCTCTTCTCTTCTCCTCTGCTCTCCCTCTCTTTTTAACTGCTCACAATTTCCTCTCGCTGTCTCTCTTTCTCACCCTCACGCCATCGCCCCCTCGCTCTCTCACTCTCTCTCATTCTCTGCAGATGAAGCCAGGCTCATCACTTGTTGTGCTAGAGAAGACATTGTTCAGGCACATAGATTTCCCAGTAAAGACTGATGGTGTGCTCACAGAGCAGGCAAGCAGGTAGAGCGATTGTCTCTCTCTCTCTCTCCTCTCTATGCGTGTCTTTCACTTCATCCCTCATTCTCGCTCACTCAACTTTTGACTCAGTGCTCAATATATAGCAAAGCTAAAAAAAAAAGCCAAAAAGTGCTTCCTAGAAAAACAACAACAAAACAATAGCCAAGTTGGGCTGTAAAAACAAAGGTGTTTCATCACAGTGAATTTATAATCTAATAGATTTACTGTTTCTTGACCTAAACTACTGGTGCCAAAATAATTGCCCTTCTCAGTCACATAAGAGACTATACAGACTAATAGGACAGTGAAAAGTGATTATAAACGGATTAAATACAGTGAAAAACTGCACTGATCATTTGAAGTATTACCAGATATTGGGTACTGCCAAGTAGTGTTACAGTATGTTATCAACATTTAATAAAATTATCATATGGGTTTTATATCATACTATATAGCATTTTTGTAAATAAATGTAAAAGTAAATACATATATACCTCTATAAATCCCTTTTAAATAAGGTACAGTATTTAATAAAAAATAAATTAAATACTGTAAAATACTGTACACACACACATACAGTGTTCAATTTGTGAAAGACGTGCTTTTGAAAACGTTTTTCTGGTGTCATGTATTGAAATGTTTTTAATGCAATGGAAATTGTATTAAACGTGATCACATTTTAATAAAAACACTGAAAGTTAGGCTTATTAATTGTAATGATTTCATTTCCATGGTTATTCAAACAACAAATAAATTACATAGAAAAAAAGCGAGCAAAGAGCTCAGTATCAATGAAGCTCTCCGAAACACCTAAACATTTGAACCTCAAAATCACAAAATTACCAAACTTCTAAACTACCCATACTGATCGCGTATGGCAAATAATTTGATGCTGATTGGCTGAAAACATTCTAAGACGCAATTACTTCACAATTATTCACATTTTTATTCTTTGTAAAAATTATATTAGTTGGGCTAGTTTTCTTTTTTGTAAAATCAACATCGGTTATGAGAATTATAATATTTGAATGTAATCAAAAATGTTGATATAACCTTATTCAAAGCAAAAATAACTATATCATAACTATTTTGTGATATATATCGTTATCATGAAATAAAATAACTAGGGATGCATCGATCCGATACTCAGTATCGGTATCGGCCCTGATGCTGCCATTTTCTGTTGGATCGGGTATCGGTCAGACAAGACCGTTCCAATTCTGATATAGTGCATATACTATTCTGTGTTATTGTTAAGCCCCATGAAAGGCACAAAAACATTATAAAGCACCATAACTTTTTTGTGCACTACATTTAAAGTGTTCTGAAATCTGCTGCCTTAATTACAGTGCTATGCATTTAAAAGAAATGTATTTTAATTTTATAGTATATATGTTATACATATATATAAATATTTAGGCTACTTGTTTTTCATGAATGTATTTTACAACAATACAAAGAGCAATGTGTAACATTTTACTAGATTTAGTCCTATATTTATTCATTTTCATTTGTTTCCCACTAAATAATGTTGTTTCACTAAATGTTTAGTTTAATGTTTTTATAAAATTATTGTGAACCCATATTTTTCTAGAATAACTTTTGCTGCTGAATTATCCACTAACCTAGTTTATAATAGTATTTTTGTCATCAATTATGATTATATATTTTTTCATTTGTTAATTTTTATTAAAATTAAGTTGTCTATCTTTAACAGATTGTGTTTAACACACAAGAGTGATGATCAGGTCAAAAAAAAGAATTATATACACTCATCAAAAAAAAAACACCCCAATTAAACATTAGAAAACAACTGTACTAAAATCATAAGTTATTCATATTACAACACTGTACCTCTTCAGAAATGGTATCATTGCATCCCTAAAAAAATAACTCATCTTGTGATATAAGATTTTGACCACATATGACCATATTTTCACCATATTTAAAGAGGTTAATATTAAATAAAATTTAAATGTCTGACTGGCTGATGGCATTCCAATGAGTGCAATTAATTTTATCTAAAAAAAAAACTTATTAAAATTTACTAACAGAAACCTAAACACACACACACGCACGCACGCACACACACATTTTAATTAATATTAACCTCTTCCAGTGGGCAACCATTCAGATCACCCTAGCAATGCCCTAGCAACAATCTAGAAGACTCTCACAACTGTTTTGTACCAGCAGGCCACACCATCGATCGGGACTTGATTTTCCTCCATCGGGAACTGAATAGATCATTAGATCATTTGTTAGTTGCTGCAATCGAATGTGAGTGACAACTTGAAGGAGGGATTACTGTCCCACACGTCACCAGAGAAGAAATGTCTTTGCACAGGGGAGGGGATGTTAATGTTTCTGATTAAAGATTACCAATGCATGTGATAAAAAAGCACACACATTATGATGCACATGGTGCACAAAGTATTTACAATAAACTATGCAATATTCCATTAAAAAAACGGTATATTAAAATATTAAAACTGAGTAGTTATTACTGTCAACTTTAATATAATTTAACTCATTCATCTCAAATCTGATGTTATGGACATCCTGCTGTAACAACAAATTTAAATGACTAGGCCTCTCAGCCTGTTTACAGAAACAACAAGGGGTGTGATGACTGGAACAAGAGGTCTCTAGGCCACTGGTCATTTGAACACCCTCCAGTTACCTTATTCTTCCTCTTTTCCTTTCTGCTGCAGTCGAGCTGCGGTAGAAAGCAGGTGTGTGTGTGTGTTCGGCAGTCTGTTCTTTGTGACCAGAGAGAAGGGATAATGAGAGAAGGAAAGGATGTGTGTGAGTGTGTGTGTGTTTGTGCGGGGGAGGGGTTATGTCTGCGTTACTAGCAGCATTGGGAGCCGGAGCATGACAGTCAGTGGTTAGTCAGGCAAAGATTATGACCTCAGAAAAGCCCACCTGAGTCGCCCACCATACTTCCTGCGACCTCTCTCCCGAGACAAATGCACGCTCACATGCACAGAGCAAATAAAAACCCAGACATGCACAAGTATATGTTCGCATGCACAAGAACAGAGATATAAACACACACGAGCGCTCAGGCGGGAAACATCGAGCTGTGAAATTTGATTCATTAGACAAATGCAGACGGATGGACAGATAAGGAAGATAAGAGGCTCATTAGAGCAGACAGATGAACAAACCCCCTCGGTTCCTCTCTCACATACTCATCAATAAACATATAAACATGCAAATGTTTTCCTCCAAACCGATTCGCACATGCAAAAGCCGAGTGAATGAAAAGAGAGTCAAAAGGCAATCATTTTATCACAGCTACTCTTTTTCAAGCTCTCTCACACACAAATAGACACATTTCCCAGAGAAATAAACAAAAACAGCTCCCTCCCACGTGGACTTCTGGATCAGTCACATTCATTTACACATTACATGTGTAAATGAATGTTGATGCAGTTCGGTTATCGAGATAAAGCTACAACAACAGTGATGTTTACTTAAAGGTGCACTTAGTAATTGTTCCCTCATTAAAAAGTTTCACACATAAAGAAATGAAGAATACTTCAGAAAAATATGGTTAAATTGTGTACAGTGTCATGAGTTGAGGACTATAGAAATATAAAAGTGGTTTGATTTTACATGAATGGCTTTACTCAAAGTGGCAAACATGTCGAGATCACATGACCAGCCAAACCTTTGCATTTGGTTTGAATTAAGCAAGCAAACATGATGCAGAATTGCAATTCAAATATAAATGCAAAATTAAAGAATTAAAATGAAATTCTGTAATTTTTACCAACTTCACTAAAAAATAAAAAAAAACATAAAAATATAAAATATAAAAATACAGAAATAAATCACTAAAATAATAGATAAATAAAATAGAAGATAAAAAAGTAGAACGAGATAATAAAATTATAGATAATAGATGGATAAAATGATAAAACAGATAAAACAACATGATGAGAAAGACAGACAGACAGACAAACAGAGAGACAGATAGATACAGTAGATAGATAGATAGATAGATAGATAGATAGATAGATAGATAGATAGATAGATAGATAGATAGATAGATAGATAGATAGATAGATAGATAGATAGATAGATAGATAGATAGATAGATAGATAGATAGATAGATAGATATAAACCCTACTCTGCTTCAAAATGAAGACAATCTTTTCATATGGTCACGTGCACAACCTCTGCGCCATCCACACACACACACACACACACACACACACACACACACACACACACACACACACACACACACACACACAACAGAGCCTTGTTAGACCACATGAGCAAACACAGTCTGTTAACAAGCTTTGACCAGACATGCCCCAAAAGTCTTGAATACACGCATCCACAAACACACACATACACACGATTACGCTGGGCTCAGGTGTGAGCTTTGAAGCTAAGAGCCATTGAAGCAGTCCCATTTCTCCTCCTCTGTTCTCTCTTTCATTCCCTCTCTCATTTCATCTCATCTTCTCGTCTTCATACCACTGATCTTTCCACCTCTTCCTTCGCTCCACACTTCTCCTCTCATCTCCTCCCATCTCGTTCCTGTCTGAAGAGTGCAGCAGGTGCATCTGAGGCAAGAGAGATAACAGCAATTTCTCCCTCTCTCTGTCTTTCCTGCTCTTATATTCTGCATTTTTAGCCCACCGCATATAACAATAAACATTTTCAACACCCAACTGAACAAGAGTTGATCTACGTAACTCAGACTGACAACTGATAAACAAAACAGTGTCCGAACCAGTTACCGACCATAATCTAGAGACACGAGTCCACTTCCCAACACGAAACACAGACAAAAACAGACTCTAGTGTTCTCACACTCTCTGTGTATAGATTTTCCCAGAGAAAAATAGCAGAATTCCTGCTGTTCACGTTCAGTGAACAAATGACATTAGATCTCACTGATGTGATTTAATGAAATACATGCTCAATATTGATAAATATCAGTTATATTATATTATGTTATATTTTGTTATATTATATTATATTATTAGATCTATTCACAAAAAAACTCTTAATAACTTTAGCTAATAAGCCATATTTACGCATGTATGTATTTATTTGAATTATATTATATTATATTATATTATATTATATTATATTATATTATAATTATATTATATTTATATTATATTATATTATATTATATTATATTATATTATATTATATTATATTATTAGGTCTATTTACAATTTTACTAAATGTCTAACTTCAGACATTTATGTATTTGAATATAATAATAATATAAATTATTATAATTAGCAATATTAGGTCTATTTACAATTTTACTAAATGTCTAACTTCAACAATTAATGTATATGAATATAATAATTATATAAATTATTATTATTAGCAATATTAGGTCTATTTACAACTAAAATATTGAATGGCTAACTTTAGCTATTAAGTCGTGTTTATGTACTGTATATATGTATGTATGTACGTATGCATGCATAAATGTATGAATAATTTATTTATCTGAATATTATTATTATATTATATTATATTATATTATAAGTATATTTACAACTTTACGAATATCTAATTATAATAATAATAATGATGATGTATATTCACAGTTCAAATATTAGCTTTGAAAATTATGTTCCCTTAATCAATACTCTCAACGCTGCAAGAGAGCTAACTGCTCCCATTAATTCCCCTTCATCTCAATGGCAGTTTGGCTACCATCTTTCCTCATAGGCACAAAGATTCAGAAACTTTTTTTTTTGAGCCAATCATCTGATCTGTGAGTGTCACGTGACTAATCACTCTCGAGCTGCAGAAGCTGTAATCAGCCGAACGTTGAGAGTCTTTAGAGCTGGAGAAATCCATGTTGGATACAGTTTTGCATTTATATTTAGTTTGAGGCTATGCAGAGAACTGAAAACACCTCCAGGCAGCAGTGCCAGGACGTGCAGTTGACTTAATGTGAATCACGTATATGTGGCACAATATATATATATATATATATTATTATTTTTTTTTTACTTTTTTTTTTACAGTTCATGACTCAGACACTGAACGTGGGCGGCAAAGAGAAGCCTGAACAAAACCCAGATCATGGCGACTCAGCAGTGACTCTCATCAGGAAAGAGATTCCAGCTGGCCGAGAGAGCAGCATGTCATGGTGTACCTGGACATTGCGTGTCATATCCAAAAGTTCAGAAATAAAGCATACTTATTTTAAAATAGTCATCTTTCCTTTGAATCTATCCATGTTTCCATCTATATATCTATCCATCTCTCCATCCATCCATCCATCCATCCAACCAACATCAGACTGGTTTGTTTACCTATTTAGAAGTTTGGATCTTTTCTGCGTTGTAACTTAAACTCAGACAATGAAAAACATGTTGATACAGAAGCTTTTCTTATTAGATGGCAGGAATTAATATTGTTCTGTATCATTATTACTGCTGCATGATGTCTCAATAATTGTCAGAATAATAAAGTAAATTAGGAACATATGGAGAGTTTCTGATTTAAGAAACTAATTTGCTGCTTAAAGCATATTTGTCAACAGTGTGCCCATTCAACAACAACAACAACAACAACAAAAAATAATAAAAAAGAATAATAATAATTTACAGGTTTTTTTTTCAACTGCTTACACACATTTTCAGAACTTTGCCTCTTTTTTTCAAAACTTCACACAAAAATCCCAGAATTGCACACACAAAATGCAAAATGCCTCACATCTCTTTCAAAATGAAGCACTGCATTCAAAATATCACAAACACATCTCAAAAGCAAACATTTGCAAACACCTTTGCAATAATATAGATGTGTTACATAAAAAATTGTGTGTTGTGTTTTGCAAAAACTGTTTTATGAAATTGAAAAGGCAGAGAATTAGTGTATGGTTTTACAGATTTGGTGTGTGACCTAATCAAAAAAAAAAAAAATTTCCTCAAATTAAATGTAGAAATATTTTTTAATAAACCACCTAACACCACTTTACAGAATAAACTTGGCACAAACATGTTAACAGTTAATTAAAATATTTTATAACTGTGGTTTTCATTTGCTCAAAACTTTCGAAAATAATGTTCATAATGGTAAATACAATCGCAGGAAACAAGGGCAACAACACATGCCTGACATTCATTTAAAGGTTTGACAATGGAAACCGACTTGCACCTCAGTCAAAAAATAAATAAAACACTTAACTACGAAAAAGTTTAAAATAAGAAAGTGTCACACTGTGATATAAGGATCCAATTACAAGAAACGAAGCTCCAACACTGAGACAAAAACTCACAATTGTGAGATATAAAGTGGTATTTTTCAACTCTGAGATGGAAACAGGTTTCTATAATTAACTGTTTGAAACTATTCAGAGTTAAGCTTTGGAACCAGATCTGATTTGTGAAATGCTAACAATGGTTTGCTAGATCGGCTAGTCGGGATCAAAGGAGAAAAAGGACATGGCCGCATCATTGTTCAAGATTATAAGGTGCCACTTGAAATGACAGCCTTGGTTATCTTCTGTCTGTGTGTGACAAAGAAGAAAAACACACACAGAAGTGTTGAGAAAGCTTCATGGCAGAGCCTGTGGAGATAGCTATTGATGCTGTGGCCATGCGCTTAGCTTCTAGCAAGCCAAGGGTGATTCATCTTGAATTAGGCTATTATAAAACATATCACATGGACAGAGAGAATCCAATTAAGACCCTGCCTCATCTTTTAGTCTCTCGCTCTGTATTTCTCCCTTTTCCCCTCCTGCCTCACCACTCCCCTCTGTAAAGACATTATGCCATTTGGATTGGATTTACTGAGGTAGATTAGAAGCAGACACAGCAAAAATCCAGCCCTGAACGGTTGCAGTGGTGAGGTAATGGATGGGAAAATACTGCTGCCTTCAGCACTCGCATTTGCAAACGTCCATTTCAAAACATCACACAAACAAAAATTAGCCTTTAATATTTTACTTACATATGGCAACACTAAACAATAAGTAAAAGGGATTGAGATGTCATACATTTTTCAAGGCTCAATAACAACACTGTAATCAAACAATTCAATTATATGCCTATTAATTACCTTTATCTAATCTTGCTTAGAAAGGCCCCTTAATGAAGGCATTTCAAAGACATCAGCCTATAGTGTTATTGTAGTAAACGTGTTAAACAACAAATAGATATTACAAAAAGTGTTTTTTGAATAGTCAATATATTGTTTGTTTTATCTCTATAAAACTTGCAGTGACTTGAATCACTGAGATGATAATAAAAATGCATATTAGGGAATTTAAGTTTTATTTTTTTTTATTTTATATAGAATAATTTTCTGTATTAGCTGCATTATCACACAACTGAGTAAAATTTTACAGCATTTTTAAATAATTATAGACAAAAGTATTTTTCAATAAATATTTTAGCAGGTATCTTCTTTTTTCACATTTATTTGTATATTTGTATATATATTTGTGTATATATATATTTTTTTTTTGCAAACATATCTTAAAATACATATTTATATTTATTTATAAATGTTTATATTTACAAATGTATAACATTTCTAAAAATATTTGTATAAAATCACATTTTAATTATTTTTTTTTTAACTTTATTATATAAAAATAATTATTTAAAAAAATGTGATTTTATAAAGGTATTTTTAGGAATATTATACATTATACTTTATATTACATATTATACATTATGCTTTCATTATAATATAATAAATAATTAATAATATTAATGATATAATAATATTGTTAATATAATAATTTTAAATAATATATATTACTAAATTATACTAAACATAAATATTACTAATAATTATTTTAATGGAATTTTATTAGTTGTATTTAATTTTATTATTATATTATATTATTTTATTATTAAACAATTATAATGAATTCTATAAAATACATTGTGATCTACTGTTATTTTTTAAATAATTAAATCACACTAAATGAATGTGTTAAATTGATAGTCCTATTAAGCACACAAACACAATACGAACCCATCTGTTGATTATGATAAATGAGTGACAGAGGCCTGCTGCTGTTGATGCAGAAGCGTGTGTGTGTTTGTGTAAGTGTGTGAAACTGAGATTCTGTTACACCAATAACTATCTTCACTGTCTTGTCCTTTCTCTTTTTCATCGCTGTCAATAAAACCTGCTGCCTTCTCAGGCAAAAGAAGGGCAGTCACCACAGCAACCGCCCTCCATTACAAATACAAATACACACACACACACACACACACACACACACACACACACACACACACACACACACACACACACACACACAAATACACACACACACACACACACACACACACCTCTGGGACAGAAGAAGTGAATGCTTGATGACTGGTGAAGAAAAGGGACTTTCAAGACCCCCTGCCTTATACATATGGGCCATCTCCCACCACAGGAGGCACAAGAGATGGAAGGAAAGCAAAAGACAGAGACTCTGAAAGGGACTGAGTGATACATAGATAGATTGGACAGAAAAGAGAGAGAAAGTGTGAAACGGAGGATTACATATGTATAAGAGAGTGTGACTGAGAGAAGCCTAGAAAGTGAAGGAATGATACATTGATGTGACGTGGACCAGTGCTCATGCTCAGTAACATTCATCTGCCATGCAACGCTGCAGATTAATCTTAAAAGGTACGTTACACAAGCAATAAACTACAAATAAATATATACATATATGCCTAAACTAAGAAAAGTGATGGAATATCAAACCTTGAAGGTACGTTTAAAGGGATAATTCACCCAAAAATGAAAATTCTGTCATTGCTGTATTTTTTCCATCCTCGTTTTTTCTAGGTAAAACAAAATGTGATTTTCTCCATGCATCTTTTTTTTTTTTTTTTTTTATGCAGCGTCAGTTCATAGTGACTGATCATGTTTGTAAAGCCCATAAATGACTAAATAACATAAAAAAAGCAGGCCAATATGATTTATGCATTATATTTAAACACTTGCGAAGCCAGACAATAGCTTTGTAGAATTCAGGTTGTTAATCATTTTTAATAATCTTCTATTATTCACCAAAGCTTTGAAATGTAATTTTTGTTCATGTTCAGGTTCCAAAATGGCATGAAAAATTAGTGTTCCTGAAATAAAAAACATATTCTTCTGGAACAACTTGAGAGTAAAATAAAATAATCAAAAATTGGGGTCAACTGTTTCATCATTCTATGGAGCATAGTCTGGGTGTTGTTTTTTTCTCCTCCCTTCCCTAATGTTATGCTGTATTTCTTCTTCCCCTGTACTGCATTTCGTTGCCTTGTACCCACACGTGCAATGACAATAAAGTTGAATCTAATCTAATCTAATCTAATTCAGATGGTAGGAAAAACAAATTAGTGAATTATTAGTAAATATTATATTATTAATTGAGAGACATGATTACATTTTTATTGCAATTGTAAATATACAATTTATTTTATAAGATTATATATATACACACAAACATATATATACTGTATATATAAAAAAAAAAAAATATATATATATATATATATATATACATACATATACATATAAACATACACATACGCAATTATTAAACAATTTTTAGAAAATATATTGTGAATTTACACACACACATATACACACACACACAAACACACACACACACACACACACACACACACACACACACACAAAGAGAACTCAATCAATCACTCTTTTCAGTTAGTCCTTTTTTTAAATCAGTTCAAATCAACTGAACAATTCATTTGGGAATCAGTCTGTCAGGTCCAAGTGATTCTAGATTCATCAACTCACTCACACAATGATCCGATCGGAACTGATCTCAAGTTAGCAACTCACTGACTCCGTCTGCCTCTCATGTCTGAATCAAAACGAGTCAAGAACAGTCGAGTAATAACATCCTCACAGCTCGAGTGCTTACGAAATTGACATGTTGAAACGGCTCCAAATATCCTCAAATTGAACTCTGATTGGAAAGCACACCAGCACAGAACTGAACCAATAACTACCAGCATCTTTCACCAAAATCAATTTGACACAAAGTCAAACTCTTTCCCCCTGATGTCTTATGAATTTCCTTCAGCTATTCTCAAAGGGTGATTCGCCATCAAAGTTTCACACAGTACAAAGAGAATCACAGCCAAGTCACAAACCAATATATTGCACTGACTTCGAAACTATGGGAAGAAATCCTGCACTTGGTCAAAAGTGTAACTTTTTTAGCTCTTTCCAAATCTTCATTTCCCTCTTCAAAACCATAGCAGCACTTGACTACCTTTATAGAGGTTTCTACAGCAAAGGACAAGGCGGACCCCATCTAGACATGTTATATTTCACTGTGGAGTTTAATTAAATTGAACTAATTTAAAAATAAAAGTTATCACCCACGAGCAGGAGAATCTCTCTTCAGCTCACGTTGCTCGCGCAGGTATGTCTCAGATGTTGCCCGCTCTAAGTGCCCTATCCGCTGTGGCCAAGCACGCTAACTAATTGGCCACATCACTAATGCCTGCTATCACCGCTGTCATACACCTGTGACCAATGGGACTTTATCTGAAGTGCAGCACAAGGGATTCTCCACCACACTGCAGAGAAACTCTATGGCTCATTAGTACCCTGAATGTGGCTATGGTGACAGGTTTAGGTTTGCCACCGCATGTCACCTTTTCAGTGCGTGCGCAGCCATTAGCGGCCTTGGTTGAGCGATCTGTCATGGCTAAAGTTGTCCCACGTGCTGCTTTTCCCCATTTGCACCCCCCTCCTTGCTCGGCGGTAAAAGATGGGATTGCTTACTCTGCACATTGAGCCAGGCTGTACGGGACATGATGGCACGGCTGCTCACGGAGCGGCCCACTTGGCACTCGTAGGGGCCGTCGTCTTCCAAACTCACATTGAGAATTTGAAGATGGTACTGGCCTGTAGGAGAAAGCAGACAAAGCAGAAATTATGAAGAGGAAAGAAAAGAATATGAGAGAAATGTCATCTTACTGTTCTCTGGAACATGGAACTGTGTTTAATATATTTTAAAATGTAATTTATTTCTGTGATGCAAAGCTGAATTTTCAGCATCATTACTCCACAGTCTTCAGTGTCACATGATCCTTCAGAAATCATTCTAATATGCTGATTTGCTGCTCTAAAATGTATTATTATTATCAATATTGAAAACTGTTGCGCTGCTGCTTAAGCTTGTGTAGACCATGATACTTTTTTCAGGATTCTTTAATTAATAGAAAGTTCAAACTTTTTAACATTTATTTAAATTTTTGGTCACACTTAATTAAGGTATTGGGTAGGATAAGGGACATAGAATATGGTCATTTAGAATAAATCCTTTATAAGTACTAATAAACAGCCAATATGTTAATATTATGCATGCTAATAAGCAACTTGTTAATAGTGAGAACTGGTCCCTATAGAAAAAGGTTTTTTTAGTCTTTACTGTCACGTTTTGTCAATTCAATGCATCCATGCTGAATTAAAGTATTCATTTCTTTCCCGCAAAAAACCTTTGGACCCCAAACTTTTAAACTTTAGTTTATGTTTTTAAACTCAGAATTCTGGTGCCATAGACTAGAAATGCGTGTTGCTTGTTTTAACAAACTGAGTTTCCTTAACCCAGAATATTCTTTGAACGTATGCTTTTAAAAGTATATTTGAAGAGTTCCCACCATTAACACATATTTGAAGATGTTCAAATGCTTATTGAAATCAACTTTTAATTAGCCAGAAACAAATCAGAATAAAGAAATTACAATTTACAAATTGCGCCGGTGCAAAATTTGTAAGCAATCTCAAATTAATGGCCCCAATTAGCGACAAATGCTGCAGAGAGAAGAATGTGCTTCATTCTATTTGATGCAGGCCTTCAACATCGCTCCTTTGTGTGCAAGATTCTTGTTATTTAATTGCAGAATATCATGCCACCAAGGGGTTGTTTGTTCAACTACTATTCTGCCAGGATTAATGGCTGCTCGGGCAAAGTTTATGCATGCTGTTCGAGCTTTGAACATTTTTCTTTCCCCTTTTTTCCTTTTCTCCTCCCCTCTGAAGAAAACTAACGTGCAGAAAATAGTATCCTGATTTGACAACTTCCACGGCTGAAAAAAGGAGGTGTCAGCCAGGATGGCAGGATAATTAACACCAACCAGCAGCAATTTTCAGATCTACGTGATCATAGAAGGAAAGGAAACCACTTTCAAATCATTAATGATTTTCCACTCTCTTGAAATTGCACTCGGTACACGCTGCCGCGGTGTTGTGGTTCGGGATGTTTCCGAGCGCGTGTTTAAAGAAGTCCAATAATTATGCCTCTGACAACCAATATGAAACGCCAACGGGAACTCTGGCCTGTTCTCTCACTCATTTCCTTTGGCGAAGTATCAGTGTGTGCAAGTGCATATGGCTTGTCACGCCGCTTGCGAGAACTCGTGTGGATGTGCATCTGTGCATTAGTAGATTAAGATTGACAGTGTTAACATTAAAGATGCTTTCTGCATGTCTTTGTATGATATTGATTGTCCCTTACATGGCATTCTTTATCAGTCATGCTATCAATGCCTGACGGCACAAGCGGTAGCATTCAATAGCGTAAGCATTTTTTAAGCATTCGCACTTGCGTTTGGCACAAACTGCCTCTCTCTCACTATGCCGGATAGCAGCTTTTGTCCACCACAAAGAGGAGCAGATGCTTTAGCATTGTCTTTTCATTGTCTTTTTTATATACACAGTGCAGGTTGGCCAAGCATCATAGGTTATTCAGTGCCTCAGCCCACTACACAATAATCTCAATTTACTCTCAGTGGACATTAAAAATAGGAGTAATTCAGAGCTGATATTAACTTTATTTTTTAATTTATTTATATGGAAGGGAATTGGGGGCGGTACTAAAGTCCTCTCACTCAAAAAGAAAAGAAAAAAAGGCTAATTTCTTAAATCTGTCTCCGGTGCTTAAATTAGAAGCCTTTTGATAGCATCTCGCTAAGCTGTTTTTAAGAGAGCTGAGCGCATTTTGATGAGGAAGGCTGCATCTAAACTAGAAACTGAGACTGAGGCATCTATAGCTATTTGCAGATTATGAGCAAAACATTTTCTAATGATTCATGCTAATAATCTTTCACGCTGAAATAAAAAAGATGATTTTTTTCCCTGATTTATCATATCCCAAACACTCCAGTGCGTTTACCCAAGACAACAAAATATTAATGGCAATCTCACAAAATATGAACATTCTAGGTCACATTTTATCCCAAAACCAAAATGTGGTGTTGTAACATATAAAATAAATGTAAAAATAATAAATAATAATAATTATATATATATATATATATATATATATATATATATATATATATATATATATATATATATATATATATATATATATATATATATACGTATATATATATATATATATATATTACTAATAATAATATTCTAACTAACTAACTAACTATTTATATATTTATTTTTTTGTCCATTGAGGTTGTGAGTAAAACATTTTGCAATGATTAATGGAATATTGTAACTGAATGAATGTCTGAATGCTTTACTTTCTCAAATTCAGTCAAGTTTATGAAGTGTACTGTAGCATTTTCCACTCAATCTGTTTGGAGAAGAGTTTCACATTCTTGTGCTCTTTGGGGACAGTTGCCCACTCACGCACATCTAACAACATGTCAGCAAACATCTCAGCAACTTGTAGACGTTTGTTTTTAATCACCGCATGTCATTCTCTCCATCCCTCCAAGTTCTCACCTTTCTGCTGGTCTCCTGTCATGCTGTAGCGTGGGTAGCCAGGCAGCGATCTCTGTGGTCCCAGGAGCAGCCCATCTTTAACCCACTGCACGGCCTCTGATGCCCTCAGCACTTCACACTTCAGCAGAGCTGTGGCCCCCGCCCTGACCGTCACATTACGTGGCTCCGTCTTGAACGCCTGCTGCCCACACACACCTACAAAAAGAGAAAGACTACAGGAGAAAATGGGAAAGTTGATGCGAGTCAAGGTTAAGACGGCGATATCTTTCATTACCAACACAAGCTTCTGAAGCTGCTGGAGGCTGAGTGCAGACATATTTGCTGAGACTAACTAGCTAAAAGTATAAATGCTTCTTACTTTACAGCACCCTTTTTATTACACAGACAGTGGCCCAGGGTTTTCTTTTTAATGCAAAGGGAACAATGGCTATATTGCTTTTAGATGCCATTTTTTTATTCCAATGAACTAATCCTTTCTTTCATATGTATGGCTGGAAATTCTGATCATAAACATAAACTGTTTTGATCCTATTTGTTGTGATGAAAGGACTGATCCTTTTCAGTGTATCAGTTCATCTAATCTATTATTTTACTCATTCATAACACTGGAAAATTTGATTCAGTCTAGTGAATCTGTTGATTTAGACAAAACAAAAAAAAGACTCCATGAATCAAGTCCATACATGTTTTTAAATTCTTAAAGCTAAAACATGTAACAACACTATGTTTTTCATTTAAAGAATGAGCCAGTACATCATAAAACCATCTTCCAAACAAGGTTTTTGGCTAATTCTAAACCACAGAGGAGAGCCAATAATAATAATTTTCTATATTTTAGATTTGCCGGGATGAATTCCCTGGGAAACTGAATATTGTTAATCATGTTTACATTGTCGTGGCAAATAAAAATAATTAACAGTATTAAAGAATTCCATTACAACATCATATCCGTACATAAAAGAAACCAGGTCATGCTAATACTATATGCAGTGGAAGTTTGAAGTCGCAACAGGTGTGCAAGTAAAAAGGGAAAATGAAAGCACTCATAATAAAACATGAATCAACATAGTTTGCATATAAGCATTACATTTGTTTCGCAATGACTAAGTTAAAAAATATATATACAGGTGCTCAATAAAATCTCAATAAATTAGAATGTTGTGAAAAAGTTAATTTATTTCAGTAATTGAACTCAAATTGTGAAACTCGTGTATTAAATAAATTCAATGCACACAGATTGAATTAGTTTAAGTCTTTGGTTCTTTTAATTGTGATGATTTTGGCTCACATTTAACAAAAACCCACAAATTCACAATCTCAACAAATTAGAATATGGTGACATGCCAATCAGCTAATCAACTCAAAACACCTGCAAAGGTTCCCTGAGCCTTCAAAATGGTCTCTCAGTTTGGTTCACTAGGCTACACAATCATGGGGAAGACTGCTGATCTGACAGTTGTCCATAAGACAATCATTGACACCCTTCACAAACATTCATTGCCAAAGAAGTTGTATCCAAGCATGTTAACAGAAAGTTGAATGGAAGGAAAATGTGTGGAAGAAAAAGATGCACAACCAACCGAGAGAACCGCAGCCTTATGAGGACTGTCAAGCAAAATTGATTCAAGAATTTGAGTGAACTTCACAAGGAATGGACTGAGGCTGGGTCAAGGCATCAAGAGCCACCACACAGAGACGTGTCAAGGAATTTGCTGAACCACAGACAACGTCAGAGGCCTCTTACCTGGGCTAAGGAGAAGAAGAACTGGACTGTTGCCCAGTAGTCCAAAGTCCTCTTTTCAGATGAGAGCAAGTTTTGTAATTCATTTGGAAACCAAGGTCCTAGAGTCTGGAGGAAGGGTGGAGAAGCTCATAGCCCAAGTTGCTTGAAGTCCAGTGTTAAGTTTCCACAGTCTGTGATGATTTGGGGTGCAATGTCATCTGCTGGTGTTGGTCCATTGTGTTTTTTTGAAAACCAAAGTCACTGCACCCATTTACCAAGAAATTTTGAAGCACCTCATGCATTCTGCTGACCAGCTTTTTGAAGATGCTGATTTCATTTTCAAGCAGGATTTGCACCTGCCCACACTGCCAAAATCACCAAAAGTTGGTTAAATGGCCATGGTGTTGGTGTGCTTGACTGGCCATCAAGCTCACCAGACCTGAACCCATAGAGAATCTATGGGGTATTGTCAAGAGGAAAATGAGAAATAAGAGACCAAAAAATGCAGATGAGCTGAAGGCCACTGTCAAAGAAACCTGGGCTTCCATACCACCTCAGCAGTGCCACAAACTGATCACCTCCATGCCACGCCGAATTGAGGCAGTAATTAAAGCAAAAGGAGCCCCTACCAAGTATTGAGTACATGTACATTACATTTACATTTAGTCATTTAGCAGACGCTTTTATCCAAAGCGACTTACAAATGAGGACAATGGAAGCAATCAAAAACAACAAAAGAGCAATGATATACAAGTGCAATAACAAGTCTCAGTTAGCTTAAACGCAGTTCACGTAGCAAGGGCTTTTAAATAATATAATAAATAAAAAGAAAACAGATAGAATAGAAAAAGAATAGAGCAAGCTAGTGTTAGAGGTCTTTTTTTTTTGCTTTTGTTAATTGTATAATAAATGAAAAGAAAACAGATAGAATAGAAAAAGAATAGAACAAGCTAGTGTTAGAGGTCTTTTTTTTGCTTTTGTTAATTGTAGAAGAAATGAAAGGAAAACAGATAGAATACAAAAAGAAAGGGTGAAAACTTTTGGAATTTGAAGATCAAGGTAAATTGTACTTAATTTGTGTACTGGGAAACATACAAGTATCTTCTGTTGCTTACGAAGGGGAGAACTAAATGGAAAAAAAATTATATTTCAACAAAATAAGAAAAATTTGGCCATCTTCATTGTGTTCAAAAGTTTTCACCCCCAGATCTTAATGCATCTTGTTTCCTTCTGGAGCATCAGTGAATATTTGAACCTTTTTTAATAGTTGTGTTTGAGTGCCTCAATTGTCCTCAGTGTGAAAAGATGGATCTCAAAATCATACAGTCACTGCTGGAAAGGGTTCAAATATGCAAAGATGCTGGAAAACTGAAGAATCTTCAGGACCTAGTGGATTTTTCTGAAGAGCAGTTCTCAGTTTAACTGTTCAGAACAAACAAGGGACTCATGCACAACCATCACAAAACAGAAAGACAGTCATGGATCATCCAGGTAACCACACACAGTATTAAGAACCAAGGGTTCCCAGACTTTTGAATGGGGTTATTTAAAAAATTACATATATATTTTTTCTCTTGTACAAAAAATAAAAACATCTTATATACAAAATATCTTACTCAGGACAGAACTTAAAATACTAAAAAAAAATAACATGCATTTAGTATGATCTCTCTTATTTTTTGAAAATTATTCACATTTTCACAGATTCTGCAAGGGGTGCCCAAACTTTCGAGCCCCACTGTATTTGCCTAGAAGTAGCATTTTCAACCATTTTTGACAAGAAATATCAAGAAATCTTTGCGTTATCTCTGTCAAACATTTGTAACGTAATTTTAAAACAATTGATTTCAACAAGTCAAGTCACCATTATATAGCTCTTTACACAAAACAGATGCTTTCAAAGCAGCAGGGATAAACAGGAAAATAATAATTCAACTGATGCAAACTGATCAATTCTGCTGTAAATCAACAACAAGTCAAAACAACTACGACATATAAGCTACTTACTGTACCTAAGAAATATTTTTCAGATATCTTTCTTTTTTTCTTATTAGAAGATTTCTGGTGCTGATAATGACATTCGCATTGATCCATGAATCCATGAATCATGAAAACAGAGGTGCGTGCCCAAGCAGCAACCTTCCGTTGGCATTTTTAATGGAGCCGAAACACAAAATTACCCAAACAATCTTTCTCCGAGAGTAACTTGCAGTTTTGCGCTTCAACTGCTAGAGGTCAAAAGTTACATAGTGTAGATTAAATTACAAATTATTAACTTAATATTAATCTATTTTCAGTATATTTACCTGTATGATGATGTCACCATATCCAAGTCACCACAATTCCAGGAATTTAAAAGTATGCTTTCAAAACATGGTTGCATTACCAGAGCAATTCAAGTCTCAAAATTTCAGGGCCAGGAATAACTAGATTGAGTTTACAGCTCTCATTATCCGAGTGGGATCCAAATAAAGCTCAGACATTTCTCTTCTTTAATTATTCTCTGCCATTGTGCCGAAGGTCAACAACTGCGGTAAAGTTTTTTTTCCTCTGAATGTTTGAAATGGCAAAGATAATTAAATTTCCTTCAAGCTTCCATCTTTTAAAAACTTTGTGTGGCCTGGTGGTTATCACATGTGCTCTTGAGCTGTGGTGCTTATGCTGGCAACGCAAGTTCAATCCTGTCACACAATGTGGTTAACATTTTAACAGTTCATTCTCTCTAAAAATCTGATTTATTATAGTGATTCAGTTAATTCAGATAATCAAGTCTATGCATTTTTTTTATAGTGAACTATTTAGTTAAATATATATTAAATTACAATTAGGCATATTAGCTCTCATTTCACCTCATCTAGATAACAACTTTTGTATAATGTGACACATTTAACCTCTTTTTCCTTTTACAACTATTGTCAAAATTCATATTGAAAAGTCAAATGTGAGTAAAAAATAACATTAGCAAATAAACACAAAGGATTGCAAGAGGAGAGAGAATCAGCAGGCTTCTGCAACTGTTTAGTCATTTTGCTCAATAGTTCTGCATTAGATTATGCAGAACTGAGTAATTCCAGCATAATTTTGGGTAACATAAATTATGTTATGCTTTACATAAGATTGTCACATATGGAAGCCGAATTACCAGGCTTGCCATGACACTCTCCCTGTTGAAGGAAAATTTGCCTCCCACTATGATGTTGTACTTAAGCATTGCTGTGCTGTTTTTCATCTCTGTGTATGTTTTATTGACGACAGATTGGAGCCAATTCAGCTCTGCAAATGAGTCAATAAAGTAATTACAGAGAATTAAATCTCTCCTCAGTGAGAAGGAGAGCAGGGAAAATGAAGGTATGAAGGGATCTCAAATCCCCTTGCTGTTTTCTCAGCTGTCAATATACCTACGGCTAATATCCACCCAGAAGAATGATGACTGGGCTACAAAAAGACGCCTATTTCCACACCACTTGGGCTGTGGCATTATGATTTGTGTGACACCCATCTGCTGATCATTCTTTCGAATGGAGTCGGCTTGTACCTGTCATAAACATGATTTAACGGGACATAACACTGACGATGACTCTCCGACGACCCCGTTGTGTAATATCAGGAATGCAATTGTGGAAACTCTGTGTGGGAGATCCTACCTAATTAAAATAATGTGGCGTTCAGTAGTGGTTTGAGATTTAAAGGAACAGAGCTTTAATTTTTTTACCACTATCAGTAAACAACAACTGAACGGGATAGTTCATCCAACAATGAAAACTCTGTCATCATTTACTCACCTCATTAAAAACATGTATGGCTTTCTTTTGTCGTTAAACAAAAAAACAAAACAAAACATATTGAACGTAAAATGGAGTGCAAAAAATACTGGACCCCAATGACTTTTACTATATATTGAGATTTTTCACAATATTTCAATCATTTTCTCATGCAAAGCAATCATATGGTTTCATAAGACTCAGAATAAATACTTAAAAATGAAGATTTTAAAAGCAGGCATCTATGGTTCCAATTCCATGAAGAACTTTTACCACCCACGAAAAAAAAAGGAACCCAAAATAGTTCTTTCTATAGGAATTGCTGCAAAACTCCTTTTAGGAACCAGTGCAGTGTGCATGTTTTTTTTTTTTTTTTTTTTTTACCTTCCATTCGAGCTCTCCATTACACAAAAGGTTCTTTATAGTGAAAAAAAAATGGTTCTTTAGATTATTAAAATATTCCTTACAAAATTTAAGGTTTTTTATTGGCATTAATGGTTCCATGAAGAACCTTTAACATCCATAGAACCTTTCCATTCCACAAAAGGTTCCTTCTAGTTGAAAAAAAAAGGTTCTTTAGATTCTTAAAGTGTTCTTCAGACATGGGACAAAAAATGTTATTTTAAGAACTGTTCACTGAAAGGTTCTTTTATAAAAATCATTGCAAAAACCCATTTTTAACACCTTTATTTTTAAGAGTGGTTCTTTGGGGAGCCCAAATATCTCTTCTATGGCATTTCTGCAAAAGCTCCTTTTTGGAAATTTTATTTTTAAGAGTGTACAGTGCTTTTTTGGTGTTTTTGTTGCCTTTACCATCAATTTCACAAAACATCCTTTTATAGTGGAAAAGGTTCTTCGGATTATTAAAATGTTCTTCAAACTTAGCAAACCTTTTTTTTTTTTTAAACCCGTTCACTGAATGCTTCTTTAGGGAACCCAAAATGGTTATTGCTCATTTTTGGAACCTTTCATTTTAAGTGCTTTTTTGGTGTTTTTTGCTATTTTTGGACCTTGACATCTCACTTTACAGTCGTATGGTTAGTGGCCTTGATTTTTGGGTGAGCTGGTCCTTTAAAGTCATACACACAAGGTAGCAGACTTTCACGCTTTCTTTGTGAGCCTTAGATGTACTTTCTATGAAGTCGGCGTCAGACTTTTATCAGGCTCCTCTGATCCGATCGTGGCTTCAGCCAGCCTTCAAAGACCTCTTAGAGACTATGATTACTCGGACAGTCTTTAGTGTGAAAAAGCAAATGTAGCGCACACAAAAGGGTCAGCTATTTTAGGACACATTTTCTTGAAAGGCCACTCCCGAGAGCACGGAGAGACTTTTCAAACCCAGGTACCTCTTTTGAGCCATTGACAAATATCCAGTGCATCTGGGCACACTCGACTGCTCTCAGAAGCCCAAACGACAGAAGCTGCAACTTCACATCAAGGCTGCATCAGTCACCTCACGTCAAACTTGAAGGGCACGATTGGACACAAGCGACAAGCCGAAAAACACATTAGCATAATGTTTACATAAATGAATACGTAAACACAGTGGCAAGATAATCAGCATGGCACATTTAAATGCTGCAGCCAGCCGTACTTGTGCGCTCCCTTCCCTTCAGCGATAGGAGAAGAAAGACATGTCAAACACGTACCCCGGTCTGATTCTGACTCCTGATGTGGCGTGTTGACGTCTTATTTGAACAAGATAATGACATGGGATTAAGCGGCAGTGTACAATCTGACTTTTAGTCTATAGTGAGCGAAGCTAAACTACAGCTCCGGATCAGAAAGTATCAACGCTAATGCGATGTACAACAATGCATTATTCTGCTCCTTTTGTAGTCTAAATAAACACGACTCTGAGATTTTAATCACAACCCGTGTGCGTTCCATTCAAGAACTCAAAGGAGATGGAATTTCAACGTCTGGATCAAAGAAAAAACTAATTTAGACAATGGCGCGGGAAGGGGGGTGCTGCGGGGGCTGCAGCCCCCCTCGTCATAGCATCAGCCCCCCCTGGTGGGGGGCTGTGGATTAACCTAATATTGTACTTAAAAACGTGAAAAAAAAAAAAAAAAAAAAAAAACAGACATAACAATGTGTTTAATGTGGGATTAAGATATAGTGTATAAGATATAAACTAATGATTAATTATTTTAATATTTCTGTGTCGCTGCAAAGACGATGCGGACTCGCCATGAACGCCAGAGAGAAATGCACATTTCATATGGATTAGGCCTACATATTCAGAGAGTAGCCTATTTCTTTTCGTTTTGAATATTGTCGTTTAAAAGTAGACATTTTTAAGCTTTCTATAATAGATAGCCTATATTTCTCAAAAACTGTCTGTGAGGCACAAGCTGAGTTTCTGCGCCCTCCAGTTCACGTGCAATACAAGTGATATGCCGGCACCGTATTACATTGTCTGCTAATATATTTGCTTGTTTATTAAATACAGGCAATGGGTTGATAAAAATATTGATCAAAATTAAGATACAATTTATACAAAACGAAAATCTTTTAAACAGAGTCTTTCTACAAAACAAAACTGAATAAAGTGGTCAAAATCAAGTCTTACCCACTCCATGTCTCATAGGCTATTGCGCATGATGTATCATATATTTCTCATGCTGCATGCTCACTTTCATAATAAACATTGATTAAATAAATAAAAAAATTACATTAGCCTATAATATTTAAACAAATATGAAACCAAATATGTTTTCTTTAATGGCTACAACACATAGCCTAAACAGTACAGAGATTTTTTTTTTATTATTTTTTTATTTATTTATTTTTATTAAACATCAAAGTACAAGTACATCAAGTAGGCTACAATTTTTGTGTATAAAACAGTAACAATCACGCCAGGGGAGAAGACTAGTAGAGAAATTTCATGTCGTCAGTCACAACATAATGACGTCACATATTTTCCAACCCAGCCCTCAGCCCCCCCCGCATGAAACAGCTTCCAGCGCGCCTGAATTTAGACCGGTGGTTGAGTCATAGCTACAAAGTTATGCATAAACGAAAAAGCACAAGGCGCTTCAACAACAATTTGTATGCTTTCGGCCTTGATTGGTCAGATCTGTGATTCGCAAACGTGCACACTGGAGACTTCTTTTGCTAGATGTTATATTCAGATGTAATTAAGGCACAAGCAGTGTCTCATATTTCACATTCTGCAATCTCAAGCAATCTCCTTCCTCTGTAAAGCTTGTTGCACATTGCTTAATGTATGAAAGGTTGCAATTACAAGGAAATAATTGGATTTCTAATTATATTTACAAAGAAAACACTGACACCTTTTTATAAACAGTGCGTCTGTGGTTCTCAATTCGCAGCGGTGCTTTCAGTGGGTTTCAGTTGTGAAATCAAGCACGACGCAAAGTTTTTAGTGACAAGCAATTTGTTGTCTACACATACTACATGTGTAACTGCAGCGGCCTCGACAAACAAGGCCAATTATAAGTTGTGATTTTTGGACCAATGAGATTCACAGTGGGCAGGGCACAATTAATTACAATTTGTGTATGTATGTAACAATTATACACAACAATTCTACAATTTTAAATAATACATAACAATTATATGCAAACACTTATTTTAGAATAACTTATAATATTATAGTTCTTGTTAAGGTTTTAAATGTTTTTATTTTTATACAGTATATAGTTTTTTATATTTATATAGTTTTATATATTTTCATTTTTATATTTTCTGTTTTCATTTTCATTTTAGTTAAAAGGTTTAGTAATTTTTTTGCATATATTAGTCATTTTTATAATCTTTTTAGTTTTTATTCATTTCATTTTTTTATTTCAGTTTTAGTTATTTAATTACAGTATATACAGTACAACAAGAGAAACTAAAATGAGAAATGCTGCCTTGACAACTAATTTTAATACAATTTTACTTTATATGGATTTAGCTTTAGTTAACTGTAATATAACTGGTTAAAAGTATTTAATAAAATATTTAAATGAAGCTATTCTTCACTATTTTTTATGACCATTAGGTTTAAGCAGATGTATTTATTTATTTTTTTATCCTTTTTTCTAAACTTTTTTTTTTTTTTTTTTTTTTTTTGATGATCATATTTTGCTGTATTATATTTTACTTTTATTTTATTCATTTAAAATTGTACATCACTTTGGGGAATTTTTTGGGGGGGAATAATTTGAAACTAATTTTAATTTGTTTTTTATAAAATTATTATATTTTAACTGAATTAAATATATCTACTAAAAAAAAAATCTAATTTAATAATTAAATAATAATAATTATGATTATTATTTTGTGTGTTTAAATTATTTTCTTAATTTCTTCCGGTCTTATAATATACAAGAAGCACACATGCACCATTGTACATGAATGCAGACATACAGACTACCACAATAGTTCCTCTACACAGGCAATGAGAATGTTCCACACAAAGCAGATTATTTCATTTGGTGCCATGCAGCAACATATGCTACCATCCAGTCCAAATTGAGCCTTGGCATACAGTAACCAATTTCATCTCCACTAAACTTGATTGTTGGAGCCTGCTAATATACAGGCAGCACAGTTATTACAGTATGAGATAAAAGCTCACAGCAAGATGGTAAAGAGAAGAGGGAGGAAGGCCTGGGATTCGGTGTCAAAAGCTTCTCAGCCCGAGAAGGATGAAGGCAAGTCGGCGCTCCACATGGCGTCACGTGGTGTTAAGACACGCAAATTGTATATATGGAGGCAGAAAGGGAAAATGCAACAAGCAATCATTGCAGTAAATTGCCTCGGCCATTCTTTCTATTCAGATGCAGTTTTGTCAAGCAGAGCAGAACTGGAGAGGGAGCATTTACCGCATGCAGCTGTGAGAGTAGAAGATTTGAACATTTGCTCATGGGCCAAATTGGCAAGATATACATTTTGCGCGACACACAGGAACTATCCAAGAACATTTTTTATAAGCCACCTCTTGTATAACAAAAAGTACTTGTGATTTACCAGAGCTTCAATGGCCATGACCAGCTCAACACACAATGCTTAGAAATGTGTAAAGAGGAATGTGTTATTCTAATCTTAAAATCTTGATTATATAGCTACTCACAAAATAAATAATTCCTTGAACATGAAAAATTATTACACAAATATCGGAATATTAATATTAATCTGAGGTGGAATTATTTTATAACCATACCCGTATATTATTAAAGCATCTACTAAGAAAAAAAATAGTACACAACATACCAGGGTTAACTTAAACGTAAAAATAATAATAATAATAATAATAATAATAATAATAATAATAATACTTTAAATGACATAAAATGTATAAAACCTATTTCTCATTTTCATTTATTTAATTTGAAACACTAAAACAATTACAACTAAAATAAATATTTATTTATTTATTAAAATAGTGTAATTTTAATGACAAAAACATTTAAAATATTTAAAAAATTCAAAATATTAATATAAACTATAATATTATATTATTGATACTAAAATAACACTTACTTTTATAAACTGTATATCTAATTATAATATTAATATAATCTCAAAATCGTTCTATTTAACAAAATAATTTGTGCATTTGCAGATAAAAAAATAAAAATAAAAAAAATACTGCAAAAATCTAGGGAGAAAAATGGATGCTATTTTTAACTCATATACTTTTCAAGGCTATCTATGGTAGTTTGATTGAAAAGTGATCATGATAAATTTGTGTTGTGGTGTAGATTTGTTTAGGCTAATATAATGTTAACAGTAAAGCAGTTTAAATGTGCTTTTCTTGATTTTGCTTTTTTGTATTTGTACCTTTATGCAAAGATGCTCATGCTTTGATAAAGGATTATACTTATTCATTTAATATGGCACCTTTGGCAGGTAATTGTACCGGTGCATGAAAACTGTTGCAAATGGCAAAGCTGAGGATATGGTAATTGGTATAATGACTCATGGGTTTCATTACACAGTTTAGATGAAATACCTTAGTATAATTATATTGTAAATGCATCCATAAAATGAATACAAAACAGTTGCAACTGGCCTTTAAGTTTCAAACTGTACCTGGTAACTCCAAACCAGAAACCCATCTCCTCCAATCACACGCCAACAAAACAAATCTGTAAAAATAAAACTGAAAGGAACATCTGTAAAGAAACACACAAACACATGTACTTAAGAAGGTCTAGGACATTACAGTGGCTCCTCTTGATTTATTTTATTTTTTTATCTTTTTTACCTTCACAGTCCATTGAAGCACTCCCTTTGAATAAGTTCAAGTTTTGAAAGGGAACCTTAGGAACACTTCAAAGTGAAGCCCAGGGAGTGTTTCTATAGCGCATGGAAAGAGCTTTCTTGGGTTCACGGCCATTATGCCACGCTTTAGCCTCCTCCAGTACTCTCTATCTCTCTCTCAAAGCCAATAGCGCTTGCATTTCAAGTCAGGTTGCAATCTCTTCAAATTACCAACCACACTGGAACAAATAATAGTGATTTACTTAATTAAAAACTAAACATTTTCCCATCTAAATAAACAAAAGAAATTGAAAGCGCTGGCTCCTTGAGGCATCTCCCTCGGTCCATTAGTTGCAGTCCAATGGGCTTTGATAGGAATTAACTCACACTCAATTATACTCCGGGCCCGCAAACAGTCCCAGACGCCAAACCATGAATGTGCCGACTGCAATCTCATTGAATGGATGGAGGGCTTTCGGTGGGAGCGTACGCACGCTGTATTTAGACATTCTTTAAACATATCCCTTCATTTTCTCTGTCTTTTTTTTTTTCATCACACAGGCCCAGAGAGGTTTTCAGCCTTTCATCAGTACTGGAGCACAAGCTCTCAGCATTCCTATGAAAACTCTGTTATTTTGCATGGGGGCACTTCAACGTTTAATACTTTGGGAACAGCATTTTTACATATTCTTGAGTACTGTTAATAGGTCTTTCATAGGTACATTTTTGTTAGATTGAATTGTGTCATCTCAAGCTCAACTGATTATTTAAATTTATGTCTGAATATATTTATGCCTTCAGGAAGGTAGCTTAGTTTTGCAGTTTAATTTAACATTTCAATGCTCAAGGTTGTAAAAAAATACTATACTTATAAAGAGCATTCATGATTATCCGTCTTTCAAGAAGTGAAATGTCATCCTGGCACCTTTATGGAATATTTCATTAAATATGTTTAATAGGACACTGTTACCTAAAATTGAAATATATACACAGTCATTGAAAAGTTTTATGAATATGCTTATTCAGCAAGGATATATATTAAATTAATGAAAAGTGATTTATAATACTGGAAAATATTTACATTTAAAATAAATTCTGTTCTTTTGCACTTTCAAAATTCATGGTTTCCATAAAAATATTAAACTTCTGTTTCTGTATCAAATCAGGAAAAATTTTAAATATAAACAAAAGGCTTCTAAAGGATCTTAAATAAATTAGGTTTTAAAATTTGAGGCTTGAGAAATATGAAATTTGTACTAGTTTCAGTTGAGCATCATGGGCAACAGTGAATATTAGGAAATATATAATAATAAATAGCATAATATTTTGATTTCTAAAGCATCATGTGTCATTACAGACTGGGGTAATGGTTACTAAAAATTCAGCCTTGCATCACAGAAATAAATTATATTAAAACAGAAAACAGATATTTTAAATTTTAAATATTACTGTTTTACTGTATTCTTGTTCAAATAAATGCAGTCTTGGTGAGCATAAGAAACTTCTTTCAAAAACATAAAAAAAAGAAAAAGAAAAAATCCTACTGATCCCAAACTTTTGAAGGGTTGTATATAGGGGTGGGTGATATGACCAAAATCTTATATCACGATATAAGCAATTTTATTTCACAGTAATGATATATATATCACGATATACTTACTTTTGCTTTAAATCAGGTCAAAGGTCAAAAATTTTTATATCATAAAAATTCTACAGTTTTGTTTCCAACGTCAATATCACAAAAAAACGAAAACTAACTTAAAATCAAAAAGTAAGGAGTAAACAGTCAGCGATTAAATAAATAACAAAACACAATACCTATTAAAGTTACAAAAGTAATTTAGTCAAGAGTGGTGAGAGACAATCTCTCTTTTGTTGTTTGATTAAAATTAATGACATACAACAGTAATATTAGACTGCTGTCACTCTAAGAGCTGCCTGGATCTAATATACTGTTACACGTGTTTTCTTTCTCAGCTGTTTGCTTTCACTTAAGACCTACTGTTTAAGAGGATACTTGCAAAGATGGCCATTTTGACACATAAAAGTGCGTGAATTTAACAATCCAAAGAGTATAAATCAGCAAAAAAACCTCAGTTCAATTCTGCCGTGCTCTATGAGCACCGTCTTTATTTGCTTGCACCTCTCTGAAAGCACTCAGAAACAGCGTGTGCACAGCGAAATAAGTTTTCTTTCACTGCTTATTGCATTTTAGTGGCTTAAAATCACTTGTTTTTAAATCGTAATGCTTAAAAATGCATGCAAATGAAAAGTTTTCATGACCACGTAGCACAGCAATGTCACGTGAGTGTGTAACCACGATAGAGATGATAGTCCAAAATCTCTACCAGTTGACAAATTTCTACTGATTGATTGTGTCTTAATATCACCCGCCCCTAGTTGTATAGACAGAATGAAGAGAAAACTGTAGCATACCTACTAACAAGGTTATTTTTAGACAACATGTATGAGGGACACCTGTTTTGTAAAATGACCCAAATGTTACTATGGGCTACCGGTTAACATACTGTAACTACATCTATTTCACTTTATTTCTTTATTGTACACTGAATGACCTTTGACCTCCTATGCTGTGGTACAAACATCATATTTAACTGGAGTTTTTGGTGGATATGACCACAGCTAGCTAATGCAAACCTGAATATCAGATTCATACTAAGAACAAGACACTGCAAGTATATCCATGAACAACTTAAGGTAACTTTAGTGGTGTTAAGACTGTGTAAAACCCAGACTAAATTAATGCCATTTCATAGGCACTTCTGTCCCATTTTGCAGTGTAAATTTGGGATTATTCCATTGCTTATACAGTATATTCAAATAGCTACTCGTTCTCTCATTAACTAGCTACTTGTCAGACTCTCTGCAGCCTCTGCTTCATATACACAACGTGATCTCTGAACAAAAACTTTTGTTCCAAAGAAAACTATGCGAGTATGATTATGACTACTTTACTTGGGCTCATGCCCCTATAAAAAGACACCAACGATGTGCCTCGTTTTTCTCCTTCTCATTCTAATGTTCCCCGAGTGCAGTGTGGACTAATCAAAAGAGAAACTCACAGTTTTTGTTCTGACTTCACTGCTGTCCTAGTCACTGCTGGTTGAGAAAATTAACTTCTCCCTTCTTTTCTTTTTGACACAAACCTTATTTTGGTACGTCGGAGCTCTGTCAGGGAGATGTGAAGAGGGTTCGAAGTTATGTCTGGAGTCTGGAGCTCTTCTGAATGACTCAGCGGTCCCTGTCCAGGTCTTTAATGAGATGTTCTTCAGGCCTGTCTAACCTTCCTTCTCCACCATCCCCAAAGACAAACAAGTACCTTAATAATTGCAGGGAAAACATCAGCATGGAACGGGAAAGGGAAATTAATTCATTAATTTTCTCAATTTGTCTTGTCAAGTTATGCTACTGCAACAGTAGCGTTCATTTACCTGAACAGACAAGGAAAGGTAAAACACAGAGTGTGGCTTTGATTTTAAATTTATGGAGATACTTTTCAGGTATGACTATGAAAAGTACTAGGAAATAATTGGACTAAATCTAACATACTACTATTGAACTCACTAATATAAATACATACATTGAAAATAGAAATCTTTTGTAACAATATACACTACTGTTAAAAAGTTTTTTTTTTTTTTTTTTTTTTAAATGAAATGAATATTTTTATTCAATACTTTTACGTAAAAAGTGATAGTAAAGACTCATCAACACAAGCCTTTACTATCACTTTTTTATCAATTTAATAAAAGTAAAAGTATTGAATAAAAGTATTCAGAATCCTGACAAAAGTATCACAGGTTCCAAAATATTAAGCAATACAACTGTTTTCAATATTGATAATATATCAACATATTAAAATGATTTCTAAAGGATCATGTAACACTGAAGACTTGAGTGATGGCTGATGAAAATTCAGGAATCACAGGGATAAATTATTTTTCAAAATATATTCACATAGAAACAGTTCTTTTAAATGGCAGTAATATTTCAAAATAAAAATTATTTTACTGTATTTCTGATCAAATTTATATATATTTTAAGATTTTGGGATTTATGCATTTTGGGTATTATAATATTAATTCTATTTAGAATGTAGATAGCATCAAAGATAAAACAAATTAACTGAAAGAAACAAACAAAACTTTTATAGTGACTTTCAGTACTTTTTATTTTTTTATTCCTATATATTAATGTAATATTGACATTGAAATGTCTCTTAGAATAAGAATTATCGTCTTCCTTGGTATATTGAACAGCACAGTAATCTGTGCACATACAGTCTGCTACATCGGCATGTCAGTATGATTCCTGCACGCTGTCAAGGATGCTATTCCGCTCAGTGACAACTGATGCTTGTGCTGCAGTTTGTTTACATCTCATATATGTCCTTGTCAGTCTCCTTGTGTCTTCAGAAGTGTGAAAGTTGAAAGATATGAAATTCGATTCCCTGTAGGTATGAACTCAGTATGGTTTCTGGCTGGGCAAGAGAGGCATCACAGGCATTGACCCTCTCAGGTACATTTTAATGTTTTTTTCTCTCTCTCTCATTACATCATCAAACAACCCAACACTCAAGCCTGGACATACTGAATGCAAAAACAGCATGAAATTTCCAAATGTGCAGAAAATGAGATCGGCTCTCTGCTCTCTGACTGGGACATGCAGATGTTTTTGCAAATCCAAGTACCTGTTTCACAACTAGCATCTCCTGGGTTGTCAGAACTCAGTTATACATTCAGAGCTTTGTAGTAGCACATGAATTAAATATGTATATAAGCATAAGAGGCTTCTTTCAAACACATTTAGAAATCTTACATTGAACAGTAGCGTATACACTGTGTGTACTGTATATATACACTACTGTTAAGTATGAGATTGGTAAGATTTTAAATGTGTTTGAAAGAAGTCTCTTATGCTTACCAATTTTTTTTATTAAAAATACAGTACAAACTGTAATATTGTAAAATATTATTAGAATTCAAAACATCTGTCTTCTATTTTAATACATTCTAAAATATAAATTATTCCTGTGATGTAAAGCTACATTTTCAGCATAATTTCTCCAGTCTCCAGTGTCACATGATTCTTCAGAAATGATTTTAATATGTCGATTTGCTCCTCAAGAAATATTTCTTATTACTATCAGTGATGAAAACAGTTGCTTCATATTTTTGTGGAAACCATTATACATTCTTAAGGGACTTTTGATTAATACAGAGTTCATATCAATGTTTATTTAAAATCTTGAAAGCTTTTGTAACATTATAAATGTCTTTACTGCCATTTTTTAAATCAATTTAATGCATCCTTGCTGAATAACATTATTAATTTCCATAAAATAAATAAATAAATAAAAAGAAATCACACTGACCTCAAATTTTGAACAGTAACATCAAAACCAACTATATTTGTGAATAACTGATGCAAAGACATTTTTATCTTAATTTCGAACTTTAGATTAATTCAGATAATTTAAGATAGATTATTAAAATAAATTAAGATACATTTTTATTTTTATATAAAAGTAATGTTTAAAAATGTCACCAGTTTAAGGGATTTATTTTTATTTTTTTAATTATACTTATTTGATATATTTTAAAGTAAAAAAAAAAAAAAAAAACATTTTTATTGAACATCTAAAATGTCATCTGGGTTTATATTTTATTTAATGCAGTGATCATCTGTTTAATATGAAAATCACATCTTCAAATGCTGGTGAACACTATGTAACGAACACAAAAATACTAATAAAGAAAGTCATCAACAGATTGCAGTATGATTGCTGGTAAAAGCATGGATTTTAAGGCCACTAATGGATTTCACCCACTTTTAGCTTCCCGAGGTGGCAGCGCTGTTAAAATGTTCTTTGTTTTGACTCTTTGTCGTACCATTTCAACTTAGTATCTCAGCTTCCACACAAAAATACTTCTCCGTCTCTCCCTCATCCTTCCCCTTGACACAGACGTCAACTTAAAACTGACAAGGGAGAGAGAGAGAGAGAGCGAGAGAGAGAAAGAGAGAACAGCCTTCTTTCAAGCCTCTATCTCCTCACGCTTACTAGTCTTCTTAAAGCCAAAGGAGAGATGGGAGAAAAAGAGGAAAAGTATATAAAGCCGAGCAGAAATAAAAAGCCAGGGTGTCTTTGACTGTGATAAAACACTTGCATGTGAGAGAATGCAGCTTACCTGTTGAGCCTCACCGCTCGCCTTTGTCTCGCCTCATCTGGAGGTTCTTCTCTGAAGACGTTCACCAGTTCTGGTGAGGAAATGCCAGTGGGGCTCCCCTACACACGCTCCCCTCGTCCTGACGCTTTCTTAACAGCCTGACAGCAATGGAAGAGTGAAACAAGGGAAGATGAGTGAATAGAAATGAGATGAGGTGATACACAAACTGCTGACTGCAAAAATGCAGAGGAACCCTTGTAACGGTGCACTCCATCTCACGCTTGGCCTCTGCCCCTTCATCTCATCATATTCAGCCATTAGTGAGCATTTAATGAGCTTTAACGGTGTTACAGAAGGGTGCGACACATAGGACACGGCCTTTCTAATGGACTACATCTAGAACAACACACAGCCGTTTTCCTTTCTAGTTGGTTTCTTGTTCTTTTTCGCTCTGTTTGTATGTTGAGGGACCTCTGTACCCTTGTCGACACCGAAGTGAACGCAGCAGTCTCTACAGCCACCATTTCTGTAACATTTATGCTCATGCATAATAAATACGGCACAGACTATTCACTTTATTTTATATACTGAACACTCCTTAGGGGCCGCCTTGGCTCTCTCACTGCGCACAGCAACAGATTTTACACAGAATTCATTTTCAACAACTGAATATTTGATTGTGTGCTTAAAACCATTTTGTTTTAAGACATGGATTGACTTTCTGGTGTCACCACCAAGAAAAACCAGTTGGAATTTTGAGTGATTCTAGACAATAGGTAAAGATTTTTCTTCTTTAGAAATGTCTACGCCTATAAAAATACAGGACAAGGTCTACAGCTATGGTTCATCTCATCTTACTCTGGAGAATTTCACTTTTGCAGGTTTTCTAAGACATTGCTTTATGAGACAGTGGAATTTTTAAAATGTGTGTACGTATAATTATCCATCATATTGGTTATATATTTCATACTAAGAACTATAAGGCCACACTTTATTTTAAGAGAGCAAATAATGCTAGGCATTTTCTTCAAAAATAAATGAATAATATAAATAAATAAAACAAATTATAAACACACACACACACACACACACACACAAAAACAACAAACACAAAAACACACACACACACATCCATCCATTAAATGAATCAATGTTCAAATAAATAAATAAATGTTTTAACCAAACTAATAGTAAAAAATTTAGCTTCCACAAAAATATGAAACTACCCAGCTGTTTTGTAACATAGATTATATCATTAGAAATTATCAGAAATGTTTCTTGAGCCCCAAATTAGGATATTATAATGATTTCTGAAAAATCATGTGACACTTGAGACTGGAGTAATGATGCTGAAAATTCAGCTTTATATCACAGAAATAAATAAAATAGAAAACACTCATTTTTAATTGTGTATTTTTTAAACAATATTACATTTTTTTTTCCTGTATATTGATCAAATAAATGCAGCCTTGGTGAGACTAAGAGACTTCTTTAAAATATATATATATATATATATATTACCAACCCCATACTAATCAATACACAGCTAGTGTGTCTCTGTATATTATATGATATTATATTATAGACATAAGGGATAAAAAGGTCTTCTATTTGTGCTGTGAAATTTCAAAAACTGAGAAAGTAATTGAATAGAGGGTGCTCTTTTGATCTTATGCTTTTTTGGATCAATAAAGCCAAGTTTCCTTTACAAGAGAAGGTCATCATTATTCTACATCAATTTGTTCAGTGTTCAAATTTACTGAATACTCACAACAACATAAAAAAGTCATTTATTCTCAAGATAAACTCTCTGAATTAATAATAATAATATTAAAAAAAACACTGTCTTTCATAAAAGACATACATTAAATGCTACAAGGTCTCACATAAAAGTGTTTTCAACGTATCAGGGCGACTGAGAAGTACATTGAATCTGAATGTGCAAACAGCAAGAAGTGAAGCTCAGCCACGAGAGGAGACAGATCATAGATTTTGGCTGAACTGGATGGAGTGCTCTTACAGCTGTATGTGCCTTTATCAAGGTCGTGGCCTTCAACACACACACACACAAAACTACATGCTCACATACAACAGACACACACAGCGAGGCGTGCTTCATAAGTGGAAGGAGGCATGGGGTAGGTGCTTCATAGAGAGCTGGAGAGAGAGATGTGAACAGCTGGGGCCTGTTGCTCAGTCATTATGTTGAGTGGCCCCCAGGCACAGGTTAATTTGAACCCACACACTCACATACATACACACACACACACACACAAATGCAAGCACATGCATTGCACAACAGCAAAAACAAAGCCTTACTAATCAAGGAGACATGTAAGCATGCATGGTCACAAACTACTATAATTAAAAAATAAAAAAGTTGCCTGCATATTTACCCCCAAATCCAAAGAAAGAATTGTATAGTGAGCTACAGAGAAAAAAGGCAAACAGGCAGAACACACACACAAATTCAGAAAATAGAGGGATGGCAGGCAGGTGGAGGTAAAAAGTGAATGAGAGATGGATGGGGCAAGGCTAACCAGAGGAAGGAGAAGAAAAAAAATAAAGTACCAGGAGACACAGATGCTGCAAAGTTAGTTCACAGAATGTGAAGATCACGTATTTTCGTGCACACACACGCACACAAATACACATGAACACACAACCAAACCCTGTCAGGAGAGATACAGTGAAGGAAAAATGGGCAAGGAAAGCAATATCCTCAGCAATAAAAGTATAAGTGTAAGAGGGGCTCTGTAAGTAAAATTGTATGAGAGATTGTGGTGTACAGTATAAAACAAAAACACGCTCATGTAATACAAATGTGCTCATTGAAAATTTATAGTGACCTACTGGGTAACCTTTCTAAGTCTTCTGAGCATCAAAACACTGAATTCAGTTGCCAGCCTTACTCACTGCAATGACAACAGAGGAAAAATGCCTTCATTATGTATTTCTAAGACAAAACAGTCCGAATTTACAGGTAATATTGTTTTGTAAAATAATCTCCTCAATAATAACAATAAAAATAATTAATAAATGGTTAAATAAAATGTGCAATATTAAATAATATAATAGATCTAACAGTAAAAATATATAAAGTGTGTATACAAACACATAAAAACACACACACACAATATATATATTTTTAATACAACTATTATATATAATTATATACTGTGTGTGTGTATTTATATATTTATATATATATATATATATATATATATATATATATATATATATATATATATATATATATAATTTATATAAATTGTATTGAACTGTTTATTTCTTAATATATATATATATATTAGTTGTATTTTCTGAATATTATTACTACACACAATATTAAACGTAAAAAAAAATAAACTGTTACAAATATGTAAATTATATACATTGGTCTAATAATTTTTTTATTAATCATTATATAATATTTTTTAGACATTTTTAATACTGTGTGATGTTCCTGTCTGTCCTGCGTTACCCCTGTTTGGATCAATAAAGACTGTTACTCGTTACACTCAATCGTCTCTGTGTTCCTTGCCTCAGGAGCATCCTGACAGAACACTATACCAAATATGATGGCGAATTGGGCTGAGGACCAGTTGTGCTGCCTGCGACTGCCTCTGGAAAGGTATATGGAGGAATTCGTCAAGCTTTTCCATCTGGTGAGCTGGCCCGACACCTCACTATGTGCCTGTTTTCAGTTGGGACTGGATGAGGGACTATTTTGGACTATTTGTTGTAGTTCTCCCCTTTGTGACTTCTCTTTGGTTGAGTTAATCAGTCTCATCCTTGTTTTAAACTGCTCTAACTTTGAAGTAGAAGAAGTTAGAGAAGATAAAAGCCGTTCTCATCCAGCCCCTTCTGAGAGCCACTGGGCCTCGCCAGCTCACCCCATGCCGAGATCCTTCACATACCTGGCCATTGGCCCCGTCCACCCATATCCTCCTGTGTTTCCCTGAGCCTGTAAGTGGGTTTCCAACAGCGTTGAAATCTGCCTCCCTTCCTCCGTTTCCAGCTCCCAGCACCATTCCGGTCATCAGTCTAGAACCAGCGGCCGCTCCACTGTCAGGCCCGCCAGCCGCTCCACTATCAAGCCTGCCGGCCAATTCACTCCCAAGCTCTTTGATGACAGCAACTATCTCTTTCACTTCAGCCTAAAAGAGGAGAATAAAGAAAATACAGTAGACTCTAGCCCCTGACCAGAGTCGAGAGATAACTCTAGCCCCTGACCAGAGTCGTGAGATGGCTCTAGCCCCTGACCAGAATCTAGTGATGGTTCTAGCCCCTGACCAGAATCGAGAGAAGGCTCCTGTTCCCACATCAAGCCCAGAGAGGGCTCCTGTCCCCACGTCCACTCCAGATTGGCTATATGTCTCCAGCTCTAGTGGGCGGGCTGAGTGCCGAGGCCACGGCCCCCTGAACTGCCTGTTATGCCATGGGCCCCTGAGCTGATATCGCCCTGGGGGCCTCCCATCACGAGCAAGCCTGTCCCTAGAGGCTTCCAGAGCATACACCACCCTCCCCTCCGGAACTTAAGTGGCGCGAGGACGCGCCTTCCGGGAGGGGGAGGTCAAGTTAGACTTGTGCTCCTGTTTGGTTGTGTTTTTCTCCCCATGTGCTCCCCGTGACCCAGTTTCTCCATCTCATTTTGATTAGTCAGTTGGTTCAACTAGTTCTGTATTTAAAGTGTTGTCTGTTTCTTTGTCCGGTGTCGTCTATATTATATGCTTCATGAGTGTTCCTGTCTGCCCTGTGTTACACCTGTTTGATCTCTGCGCTCCTCACCTCCTCAGGAGCATCATGAAATAAATAAATAAATATATATATATATATATATATATATATATTTTTTTTAATGCACTTTTGACTCTGTTGGAAAAATGCATAGAGACAAATATAAAGAGACGCACACACATAAACTGTTGAATTAAATGTGTATAAAATATTATTAAAAAAAAAAAAAATATATATATATATATATATATATATAAAATATAAACTTATACTAATAGTATTAAGAACAACAACAATAATTATTTTATTTATTATATATATTTATATATATTTATATTATTATTATTATTTTTTTTTTTTTTTTTGATGACAGCCCTGGTTGGCAGTCTCTCTTTTCTTGCATTCACTCTTTTCTTTACTGCCAACATACAGCAAGCAGCCTATATTTGGATTTGTTTATAGACTATTTCTAGTAAATAACTAGTAATTTCTTCCATGAATCCATCTTTGTGTACACATTAATGTGGAAGAGTTCCTTTTGCACAGATACACACTACAAAACACATCAGCACACACACACACCATCTATTCCCTTTTTAAAGCACAGTGAGAAGGAGACAGGAAGTTTAATTACGGAACGCAAACAGTAGCTACAGGTTACACAGATAAAAGATGGGGAAAAAGGTTTTATAGACACTAATAACCAAATTCATCAGAGAGAATTTAACTCTCCCAGCAGCTCACTTTAAACAGAGCTGTATTTAATGAAAAAGGACCCCACTGACCCATATGCACCTCCGAAGGCCCAAGCTCAAGATCGGATTCCATTAGAGCGCTCTGAGCCTAGGAATTACAACCTAACCCGGTAGCCTTCATGATCTGCATCCTACAGACCCGTTGTAAGCTTGAGGCTGTTAACGGCAGAGCACCGTGCAAATACCGTACAACAGAAGTGTGATTAGTGCCAGATCCAACTGGCATGACTTCTACAATGCATTACTTCTGGATACAACTGTGCCAAGGTGGCATTATGTGTTTTTTTTTCTTTTCTTTTAGATTTAACAAAACTTGATGCAAGTTTCACGGCAACTCTGTCTCACTACATAGGCAGCTACTTTCTAGTGTTACAAACAATTTCTATTTCAAATAAATGCTGCTCTTTTGACATTTATATTCATCAAAGAATCCTGAAAAAAAAAAATGGTTTCTACAAAAAAACACACTGTTTTCAACATTGCCAATAATCAAAATGTTTCTTGAGCAGCAAATCAGCATATTAGAATGATTTCTGAAGGGTCATGTGACACTGCAGACTAAAGTAATATGGCTGCTGAAAAACCAGTTGTTTTAAATTTTTCATAATATTTCAAAATATTACTGTTTTACTGGATCATATAAATACAGGCTTGGTGACTTCTTTCAAAAACATTACAAAATCTTACCAACCCCAAGAATATTAACAGTAGTGCATTCCGAGATCTGCCTTTTTAAATGAAGGATACTTGTGATGCTGTCTGCTTTTGGTCAAAAGAAGGTATCTTACTAGGTAGCATCATTAGGGCCTTTCGCACCGCAGGAATCTTTTCATAGTACAAGAACTAATTGTGGAACTACCCACTTTTTGGCGTTTTCGCACCACCAGAACTGGGTGCGATTTTTGTAATGGACTGCCTTTTTTCGAGAACCAAATTAGCTCCTACTCCGGAGCAGGGTCTATCCAGCACAACTGGTACTACGCGTGACGTAAGTAGGCATTGATTGGCCAAACGTGTACGAAAACGCCCTCACCCACCATGATTTAAAATGCAGTAAAAACAAACTGTAAACATTGTGTCAACTTATGTCGCAAGTATGGAGAACTGCGATAGATGGACGGACGCTGAAGTGCAACCACTTGTAGCAAATGTCGACCGGCTTACGTCACTTTCTATTACACACTGTCAGTGCGAATGCAACCCTTTAAATGGTACTGGGAAATAGTTTGTGCAAAATCGTCCCAGTACTTTGTTGATTTTACTGTACATTTAGTTCTGGAACTAAAGCGGTGCGAAAGGCCCTATTGTGCTGTCTACTGCCCTTCTGAAACACACCTAAGCTGTTTTTGGAACTAAGATCTTATGTATGGCTTCACTTCTGTGTTCCTAAAAATGGCACATACTTGGTACTTGCAGAAAGAATTAGGCAACTTATGAATTACCGTCTGATTACATTTGATTCAGTGACCTCTTTTAGATTATGTGATTTGCAAGAAAAAAACGGGCAGGTTTTTGTTAAAACATTATCTCTCTTTCCCTCAAGGGAGAGTTTAGCCCACTTCCGTGGTGAAGATTTACGTCGACTTGAATGTAGGTTAGTTCATTACATGCTGATATATATATATTTTTTATTTAATCTTTCAGGGTTTTTGTGTGTGCACGTGTGTGATTTTCTTTGTTTGATTTAATGTAATGAACAAAACATACATAAAAAAAAAATCCAGGAAATGAATTAGCATCACTCAATTTACAGCAAAAGCATAAATCCATAAATCCATCCCCACTAAAACAATTAATCTGAAATGTCCACAAGTCATTGAGGGGTTTAATATCCAAACTGACCGCATTTACTTTCCTGATATGCATTCCTGGTTTTATTGTGAAAGATTTATTTTTTGAAGAATAAAGTTTGTGTTTATAATCTTTTATCAAAATGCAAAAATCTACTTTCCCTATGAAATGATTTTGATTGTTCAGCTGACATCCCCAATCAATCTTATTTGTCAGACAAATAATTACCATAGAGACCACTTTTCATGTTTAAGTTCATTTTGCCTCTTTAACACTATCATTCAAAAGTTTGAGAGTTGTGAAGATTTTTATGTCTCATGCTCACCAAGGCTGCATTTATTTGATCAAAATGGCTCATGGATCAAACCATGATATATATTTTGTAACATCCAACTTAGTGGCCCCAAACTTTTCAACAGTGGTATATGTCACAGTTGTTTACATTTTTGGAAAATGTACATTACATATATAAATTGTAATAAAGGTATATAAACTGCAAATAATCACAAAGCTAAAATCAATGCTATATGAAGTTCATTCAAGGTTCCAGCTATTAAAATACATAACTTTACTGCCATTTGCGGTGCATCCTCAATGCTTTGTATTTTCTTCTTATACCCATGAATTATCAAGTACAAACGCAGTTTTAGTATGACTGTATTGCACTTGATGAGAGTTTTGTACTGTGATAAGTACAGCCTTGACCTGAAGACGTCTTGAGCTCTGGTCCGTCTGCGGCTGAGTGCTTAGCTAATGCACTGCTTGAAAGCAAGAACCCAGCGGTCCTCGCAAGCTCTCCAGCATAACCAAAACAACCAATGGGGCTCTGCGACTCTGACTTCTTAAGGGATATGCAGAGTGTCACAGAGGGTCAGCGTAAAAGAGGAAATGACTCAGTTGTTGTGCATTAACTTGAAAGAACCGAGTATATGCCACTAATGCTGACACATCTTGCACTTACTAGGCCAAATCTGCTTTAAAAGAGCAGCCGCACACACATAAGTGCACTCAAAAAACAGGCACAACATCAAAACACACCAATCTGCCTATTTCTGATGACAGAAATCGCCTTCATCAACAAGCGAGCGTCTGGCCTCTGCGGTCTGGCTGGGACACAAGTCTGCCGTAATCTCACAAGTTTTGGACAGATTGCTGAGATCTTCATGCTGAGGAACGTTACATCGGCATTTAAGGTCATACGGGGGGACAGGCGGCATTTCTAATCCCTTAGTAGTTGGTGACCCACAAGAGACTGCTTTGAGCAGGTGGAAAAAATGATTAATTTTGGTTAAAAGGGATTTGGACCCCGGATCTGGTTGGTTTTTGCTCCCGTACACTTGCACACAAACACACTCTGCCAGTGATACGGGCGGTCAGACACAGTGTTGAGTGGAAACCAGCTGTGGTAGCCAGATTGAAGAGACACTAATCCTCAAATCGGCTCGGTTTTAACTCAAAACCACAAACAAGCTTCTGAATATGAGCTATTTAATACAGTGATATTCTGACAGCTGACAAGGGGTCAGTTAAGAGACATAGCAACCATGTTTATGCCACTTTTAACAGTATCTGACTGGAATAATGACAGACTATATACTGTAGATTTCTCAGTGGAAATAAAAAGATTAATTTCAATAATTGCAATTAGAAAATAAGAATGCATTGCTTTTTCTCACCACCCATCGATTTAGGCTGTTGTTCTTCCAAAATTGCAGTGTTATGCTTGGCTTCCTGGTTTTTTCATGTCCCAATGCTCCGCTGTCTGTGTCACAGAGAAAGCAGAGGTTTTTGATTAAATTAGTCAGGAAATCAATCAAATAAAAATGTCAGATAATCAGGTATTACAACATAAAAACAAAAATGCTTTCATTTATTCGTGACTTCCAAAAATAATCAGATTATATAACACGCTTGATAATACAATCCCGAATAAACGCTACAATGTTTGAAATAGATTTTTAATTAAAATTTAATGAGTCTTAAAGATTAAGGCTCATTTACCAAAGCAAACATTTGTGAGTGTGAGACGCATTTAAATAAGTCCACATACTGGAAATGCCTCACACTTTATGTGAACTTAATGACATTTCACTTGGTGAACTGGACTTAACATTTTAAATTCTGTATCCGATTCCAAGAAATCCATATACAGTATGGCATGAAAGACGTGCTGTCAATGTTCCTGCACTAATTACTTCATGTCTAATGACGACAAAAGAGAGGTACATTACTCATTAGCTGTGTAATTTCTGAGTCTATAAAACAGATAAAATATGAAAGTACATTTACATCTAGATATAATCTGAAAAATTTAAATGTGGCCTGCTTATTCAGAGTAATAATGAGTAATTGTACAATATGCTAGAGATCAAATATAAAAGCTAATTTATATATAGAAATAAAACCCAACATACGGTCTATGTAATTATTCACTCATCAAATATAACCAAATATGAAAGTTAATGTACATTTGTAATTTATATTGATCAAACATAAGCAAGTTTACATAGCATCTACACATATGTCATGATTATGAAGCAAATTAAATATGGTCTGGATTTGTAAATAATAATAATAATAATAATAAAGAAAGTGAAAAAGTGAAAGTGACGTGACACTGCCAAGTATGGTGACCCATCCAAAGTGCACACACACAGCAGTGAACACACACACACCATGAACACACACCCGGAGCAGTGGGCAGCTATTTATGCTGCGGCGCATGGGGAGCAGTTGGGGGTTCGGTGCCTTGCTCAAGGGCACCTCAGTCGTGGTATTGTCGTGCAGAGACTCGAACCCACAACCTTTGGGTTAGGAGTCAAACTCTCTAACCATTAGGCCTCGACTTCCCCTAACTAATAATAATTAGTTATAATTAGTTACTATCTAATTAATAATTAGTTAGTAACTAATTCCCCCAACTTCCCCTAATTAATAATAACCATTAATTGATATTTATATGATTATATGGCAGAATGTAAAGCTAAAAGTCATTTTTTTTTTAAATGTAAATGTAAATAAATAAAAAAAATGACATGGTTTGCATATGGAAGTATTCACAATTACAATCACTAACTACAGTAAACTATTTATGTGACTATATAATATGAGATTTATAATAAAATAAATAATTATAAATGATGACAACATGACCTGTGTTTGTAATAACTGACAATAATAATCAGTATTTATGCAGTTAAAATATAAAAGTTTATTTATACAGCATCTATACATAAATATAAATATAAAGACCATATAAATGATCTGGATATGTAATAATTAATGATAATAACCATTAACCATAATTTCTGTGACTATGGTAGAGATATAATTTAACAACTAATTTATATATCGAGCTATAATCAAATAAAAACTGAGTTTGCATATGCATTTATAATAACATCACTAATTTTATATTAAAAATATATAATTTAGAATAATATGCTTATTTATATCTAGACATAAACAAATGCAAATTGACATATGGTGTGTGTATTTAATGACTCACAATAATCAGTAATAATTATGCAGTTTATGCAACTATTTGATGGAGATAATAAATAATATAAAAGTTAATTTCTACCGAGATGTAAACAAATAAAAATTGGCATGTGGTCTGCTAAGGTAATTATTCAGAATAATAATCAGCAATTATGTAAAATAATGATGCCACCGCCATGAGTACAGGTGCAGTGTGTGTGTGTGTGTGTGTGTGTGTGTGTGTGTGTGTGTGTGTGTGTGTGTGTGTGTGTGTGTGTGTGTGTGTGTGTGTGTGTGTGTGTGTGTGTGTGAGGAAGTTGTCAGAAAGACAGAGGGAGGGAGACAGCGAGAATGTGTGAGTGGTAAAATATTATCAGGTCAGTGTGAAGAGGGAGAGGGGTCAGATAATAAGACTCAATCGCGCTGAGTGAAACGTACTGGGAGAGAAAATGCTGACGTGTTTCCTCCACTTCATCCAATTCTGGGCGCGCCAGCCCTCTCGGTCTCTCCCTCACTTTCTTTTTTATGCAGCGGTGTGGGTTCCACGGCCCACAAACTTTAGCACTTTACTGTCCATCCACGTGCCCATCTATCACAATGAAGGGCTGACGAAGAGACAGGAGGGTGAATGAGTGGAGGAGAGCGAGGGAGGGGAGGAATAAAACGAGGGATGGGGCCCATATTGAAATGTGAGGTCAGAGAAGATGAGCATCGTGGCCAACCTTGTGTGTCCCGTTCTCTTATTTACCGCTCCACCACCATAAGGTTATTACTGATGCTATCTTTCTCTCTCTCTCTTTCTTTCAAACACTCACACACACAACAAGACAAAATCAAACAAACACCACACATGTAATCTTTTAAGAACACAGTTAGCAAATACACTTTTGAATAATACTAAACTCCACCAAACAGTGCAGCTAAACACGCTTGATTAGACTTATTAATTTTCATGTGCATGTCCTTGTACAGACAAACACACATTAATACCTTTAGGGCTAAATTAGTGATGTCAAAGATGGTTACATACGACACTAATGATCTCAGAAACCTGTTGATATTAGTAGATTTAATGGAAGAGTTCACTGGACGAAAGTTCTGTCATCATTTACTCACCCTCATGTTGTTCCAATCCTGAATGACTTACTTTCTTCCAACGAACGTAACCGGTGATGCTCAGGAGGATCTGCATGTTGCAAATCAACACAAATGGCTACTAAGGGCTGTTGAACCTCAAAACGGACAAAAATAGAAAACCTAATGCAACTGTTTTCAACATTGATAATAATAAATGTTTCTTGATCAACAAATTAGCATATTAGAATAATTTCTGAAGGATAAAGACCGGACTAATGACACTAATAACCCATCTTTACATCTCAAGAATAAATTACATTTTAAAACAGCTATTTCGAAAAGTAATAATATCTCACAATATTACAGTTTTTACTGTATTTTTGATCAAATAAATCAAGTGAGTGTATGGGACTTTATTAAAAAAACAATCATAAATCTTACTAATGCCAAAATTTTGAACGGTACTGTAAGCTTAATTTATATTTCAGGTCTCACAAATATAGCAATACATAATTTATTTAATATAAAATACAATATTATATACATTTGGGCCTTGTGAATATTGCATAAGTGCGCACACTGACTGCACACACTGAAAAAAAAAAATGCTTTTCTTACTTAGATTTTTTTGTCTTGTTTCCAGCCAATATATCTAAAAATTAAGAAAAAAAAAAAAGGATTTTCTAGAAAGGTAAAAATTCTTATTTTTCAGAAAAAAAAAGTAAAAATTAAGTGAGGTTTTGCTTAGAACAAGAGAAAGGTAAAAATTTTCACACAGAAAACATGATTATTTTGCTTACCCCATTGGCAGATTATTTTGCTGGTTAATTTTGAAAAAAAAAACAAGAGCACTCTTTCCCTTCACAAAAAAAAATTAAGTGAGGTTTTGCTTAGAACAAGCAAAATAATCATATTTGACAGTGATGGACACGGCAATGAAGTAGAGCTGTCTCATTGAAGGAGAACACACACAACACGGCAATGAAGTAGAGCTGTCTCATTGAAGGAGAACACACACACACACACACGCATTTGTGGGCACGGTACAATGAGCGCTGCAAACAGGTCTGAGTATCGCTAACAAAACGAGTCAGATTAGAGGGGTAAACTCGGTTAAATCCTCCAAAAGAGGGAAATGGCAGCGGCAGAAATAACCCAGAACAGATCGGCATGGAGCCTCTAACAAAAAAACGATTAAGCTGTAAAACAGTCCTTTAATAGCTTAAGCCATGTGCTCCATTATCTCCCTTCCTCCACCCACATGCACTGTCTCATAGCTGCTCCTGCCCACGCATAAACACGCTCGTACAGTCACGTAACACAACAGATGGGGTTCGGGGTGTGTTTTAGGTGAAGCCTACCTTCTTCTGCTTTGTGAAAGGCATTTTAATTAATGGCTGAGGTCAAAAACTAGGCTAATCCTGCGACAAAGCACCTTAGTTTTAAAGTGGCATAGTTTAAGTTTTAATTGATGGCATTCCATATCTGACCGTTGAACAAACTCTCTCCCCACTTCAGGCTTTCAGGATTCGCAGAACTGATTCGAGTGTGAAATTCTCAACAGTTTTCTAGTGTTAATCTCGGCAAGTTGGTTCTCATTTTAACCGAAGCATATTTAAATTATCTGAGGCTGCTTTGATTCCAGACGACCGCACAATGAGATCTTACTTCGCTATGCTTTTCAGCTACCTTTTCATCTTCATGTGCAAGGTTTTTTTAAGTGGAACTTTGTCTGATTAAAATCATTTTTCACTTCTTCAAACCTCTAACTTCTGAACTTGTGATGCAGGAAAATGTGATTATATGAAACTTGCATAAATAGCTGAAGGCATGATGGTGCATGAGATAAATAGTAATGTGTAGTCGAAGGCTAATTGCTGAGCGCCCGCATTTGCATGTAATTTCTATCACGACCGTGATAATGTGTTGACAAGTGTACAAGGCCTTGATTGTTGATAGATGGAGAAAAAAAAAAAAAAAAAAACTTTTGTTGTATAAGGTGAGACATCAGTCAGAGCTTTGTTTGCTGCTATTAATAAAGCCTACTAGATCATGTTCTGTTACAACTAAATTTGCTTCATCTATTAAAACAATTCTAAATATAACGCGTCAAATGCAACATGAAAATACATTTCGTTAACATGTTTAAAAGTGAAAGTAAACATGAATATTATTATTCACCTAAAAATAAAAATTCTAAAAAAATAAATAAATAAAAATAAAATTAAAAAGTCATTTACTCACCCTCATGAAATTCCAACCTGTGAAGAAAAAAAAAAAAAAAAAAAGATGGAATATCTTATCTTGAGTGAATTGTGATTGTATGGTAATTCAGTGAAAATAAAATAAAATAAAATAAAATAAAATAAAATAAAATAAAATAAAATAAAATAAAATAAAATAAAATATTTGCTCTGCTTCTAAAATAACTGCACTTTTGGGGTGACATCAACCTCTTTTTTAAAACTAAGGTGCAAAATACCTGGAGAGAGATGTCTTTTAGCATTTCCATATCTGAAAACTAGCCCAACATTTGAACCCATGCATCCGGCAACCTGTCCTATACAGGCAACTTTTTACCATCCAATCAAATCCATTGAGACATGAAAAAAAAAAATAATAATAAATAACTGTGCCATTAGTTTTTACAAAATAAAACTGAGAGATGATTACTGAAATGTTCTTTAAAAATAAATAAAAATAATAATTTTATTTATGAGATGGAGCGGACATATGATGGTGTCTGAGAAAATTTATGCACAATTATTTAAAATCAGAGAAAAAAATATCATAAAAATAAAATGAAAGCTGACAGAAGTAAAAATAGGAAAGCTGTGAATGCTCAATAAACAAGTATATTTTTAGATATAACTGTTCTTCTATCAGGACATATTACAGATGTTTATATATATATATATATATATATATATATATATATATATATATATATATATATATATATAATATATATATATATATATATATACATATACATATACATATATACACTCACCTAAAGGATTATTAGGAACACCTGTTCAATTTCTCATTAATGCAATTATCTAATCAACCAATCACATGGCAGTTGCTTCACTGCATTTAGGGGTGTGGTCCTGGTCAAGACAATCTCCTGAACTCCAAACTGAATGTCAGAATGGGAAAGAAAGGTGGATTTAAGCAATTTTGAGTGTGGCATGGTTGTTGGTGCCAGACGGGCCGGGTCTGAGTATTTCACAATCTGCTCAGTTACTGGGATTTTCACACACAACCATTTCTAGGGTTTACAAAGAATGGTGTGAAAAGGGAAAAAAACATCCAGTATGTCGGCAGTCCTGAGGGCGAAAATGCCTTGTTGATGCTAGAGGTCAGAGGAGAATGGGCCAACTGATTCAAGCTGATAGAAGAGCAACTTTGACTGAAAGAACCACTCGTTACAACCGAGGTATGCAGCAAAGCATTTGTGAAGCCACAACACGCACAACCTTGAGGCGGATGGGCTACAGCAGCAGAAGACCCCACCAGGTACCACTCATCTCCACTACAAATAGGAAAAAGAGGCTACAATTTGCACGAGCTCACCAAAATTGGACAGTTGAAGACTGGGAAAAATGTTGCCTGGTCTGATGAGTCTCGATTTCTGTTGAGACATTCAGATGGTAGAGTCAGAATTTGGCGTAAACAGAATGAGAACATGGATCCATCATGCCTTGTTACCACTGTGCAGGCTGCTGCTGGTGGTGTAATGGTGTGGGGGATGTTTTCTTGGCACACTTTAGGCCCCTTAGTGCCAATTGGGTATCGTTTAAATGCCACGGCCTACCTGAGCATTGTTTCTGACCTTGTCCATCCCTTTATGACCACCATGTACCCATCCTCTGATGGCTACTTCCAGCAGGATAATGCACCATGTCACAAAGCTCAAATCATTTCAAATTGGTTTCTTAAACACGACAATGAGTTCACTGTACTAAAATGGCCCCCACAGTCACCAGATCTCAACCCAATAGAGCATCTTTGGGATGTGGTATAACAGGAGCTTAATGCCTGGATGTGCATCCCACAAATCTCCATCAACTGCAAGATGCTACCCTATCAATATGGGCCAACATTTCTAAAGAATGCTTTCAGCACCTTGTTAAATCAATGCCACGTAGAATTAAGGCAGTTCTGAAGGCGAAACGGGGTCAAACACAGTATTAGTATAGTGTTCCTAATAATCCTTTAGGACACTTCATAAAAAAATATATATATATATATATATATATATATATATACACACACATACCTGTAGATCTTTTTTTTTAGGTTAAGTTTATATACACTATATACACTAACGTTTATATATAGGTTTATATACACTACCGTTCAAAACTTGGAATAGTTCCAAGCCCAATTTATATTCCTTTCTTTTGATTGGTAGTGCATGTATTAAACTTAAAGGGATAGTTCACCCAAAAATGACAAATGTCTTCATTTACTCAGTCTCAAGTTGTCTCAACCTGTACAAGTTTCTTTTTTATCTGCTGAACACAAAAGAAGATATACTGTAAAATGTTGGTAACCAAACAGTTGTCAGTAAACGTTGACTCCCATTGTGTAGAAGAAAATATTATGGAAGTCAATGGCTACCATCAACTATTTGGTGCAACTTGAGACTGAGTAAATGATGACATTTTGGCGTGAACTATCCTTAAAACAATTGCATTTTATTTAAGTTACTCCATCACGTAAATAGTAAAGTAGTTGGGATTTTTAGACAATTTAAGCAGATCCTGTCTGTATATAGCTGCACCAGAAAAACAAAATGGCTTTACTGCATGTGTGAAATGCTAACTATGGTTATTTTAGTCACTGTCAGTTGTCACACGGTAAGATTTCCTGTCTGACTGTGGGGACAATTCAATAGATAGAACCGAAAATCAGTGTGAAACCATCTTCTAGTCTCAGTTCATTGACTCACCGAGGCGAATGCCAGATTTGTCAATATTTCGAATAAATATTTAAAACATTATTTTTGTATCTGACAGTGTTGACCCATATTGAGTGACAGACAATGGAAAAACACACACTCTGTGGGAAAACAGAAGCAGCGGAGAAGGTTACTTCCTTCTCAGTTTCTGCAGCTCGTTTTGTAAGAATCAGTGGCTGATTTAAAACCCAATATTCCTAAAGACTCTCTCATTAATGACTGCATAGTTCCTGTTGACTGCAGGTGTTCTCTCCTCAGTCTAGGTAGGTGAGAGTCATTAGTTTAGCTCCGGAATTTCACCTCTCCCACTTTGGAGGTACTTAAAAAGCAGCTGAGGAGCCTCTCGGCACACGTGCAGCTGCCTCGCGAAAGCTCCCAAAGGCTCTCTCAAATCTCTTTTCTCTGGCTTCCTTAAAGTCACCATCATGCCATTCTCTCGCTCCCTCCCTCACAGTGAATGTGTCCGTGGAGACCGCGGCTGGATGACTGGCCCACCCTCCACCTGCGGCGGCTCCAGTCACAGAGTCGTGGGCTCACGGCCCCCCTTAGGAGAGCCTTGGGAAAGAAAGTCTCGCTAACAGATGGAATCTATTGTCTAGAGGGAGACTGGAATAAAAGGAGAGTGTGGTGGAACTCAGGGGTGCAAATGTGGAAAGAGGCAGCAGAGTTAAGACGTGCTTCAGGGTCGCGCGGGGGGGCTTCAGTTAACTTGGATTGTTGCCTTGCTTGGTTTTTAATGAACCTTTGAGCCAATGAACTTAATGAGGCGTAGTCTCTTAGTCAAAGAGCAGCCACACACACAAACACACGCTCAAACCTGACGTCAACGACACACTCGCTACTCTGCTAGAGAGGAGTTATGGAGATCAGAGTCGGACCATGCCGCAGTGCTGTTCGCCTTTATTAGTGTTCATTGAGAAAATTTAGTTTTGATGAGATTTTTAGCTTAATTTGAGCAAAAGTTTTAGTAATTTGTTTTTTAAATTTGTTAGGTTGTCTATTTAGTTTGAAACAGTTTGTTTCAGTTTTAGTACATCTTTTTTTTTAATGTAAGTAAAAATGTTTTAATGGTTTTAGTTTTAGTTAGATCAGATTTAGTTTTAGTTAAAATCAGATTTTAATTTAGTCAAGAAATTTTTAAGTCATTCTTATTTAGCAATTTTTTTTGTTAATTATACTGTTTTCATATATTTCTGTACATTTTTATTAATTTTATTTTTATTTTAGTTATTTTAGCCAGTTTTACTTCAGTTTTAATTTTAGTGCATCATTTTTTTTTAATTCAAGTAAACTTAAAGTAAAAAAAGAAAAGTTAAATCATTATTAAATGATTTAATATTTTTATTAATTATTTAATAAAAATTATTAAATATTTTAAATTATTATTATTATTATTATTTGTTTACTTTCATCAGTTTTAGCTTTTTCAGTAAATTTTCATTTCAGTTTAAATTTTGGTTTTAGATTTTAAATATCTGAATAAGTTTTATTTTTGTATTTTCAGGTATCATTTTAATTTGAATGATAAACTAAGTTTTTCTAATTTTATTGTGTTTTCCAATTTTTAGTTTTTCAGCTTATTTTTATTTCAGTTTTAGTTTTTGTACTAAATTAACGAACTTCATAACACCTTTTTTTAAGGTTTTAGTTTTTACTTAAACAACCTATCCACACACACAAACACATGCTTAAACCTGACACCAACACCACATTCTCTACTCTGTAGAGGTGAGTTACGAAGGTCAGGGTCAGACCGTGTCGCCATTCAGTTCATCTTTATTAGCGCAAGAAGAGGCGTTCAAGAGCTCCGGCTTTCATCATTTCCTCGTCTGCCTCTTTCTATGATTGTTGTGTGACATAAAAAGAAGATCACCACCTCGACCTGGTGCCTTTCAGTCCCTTGATGCATTCACAGCACACATACTCAAGTACACACATAGACACACACACACACACACACACACACACACACACACACACACACACACATTCTGAACACTGATTGCAGTTTTGCTGTCCCTTGTGCAAGCGAGGACCTCATTATATACCAACACAATCCAGGACAGACAAAGAAAAAGAAGTGTGTGTGTGCATGTGTACATGTTATGTGTGGTGCTCTATTAAACTGACAAAGCTGCTAATTAACCAGAACTTTTTTTGTAGTAACTATAGAAGCCATATAAACCAGCCCGCCTCAATATGGAGGGGAATGCGACAAGAATGTCCCACTTCAAAGAAACTCCTCTCCAACAGCTCCTATTTGAGTAAATGCATCATCACAATGCTTAGAAAACTAGGAGCAAATTAAGTGGCATTGCAACTATATAAACACACAGATGCAGGCTGGTGAGCTCATTGCTTTGATGCCTGCGCAAAAACAAATAATGTGCAATCTGCACTTATGAGTGTTAAACAGAAAATGAGAATATGTGTCATTAGCTAGTTTTCAGTCTTTGGTTCCTTTTGTATTTTCCACTTTCAATATTTTTTACATTTCTTTTTTATTTGTATTTTGGTATTTTGATACAGCAAGTTAAACTAAATGTGAATCATTGCTTAGGAAACTAGCTGAAATATATATTAAAAAAATCATTTTAAATGTAGTTTATGTTTTAGTCATTCTGTAAACATGTCTATATAATTGTTTATTTATTTATATTTTATTTGTTTTTATATAATCATTGCTTTGGCAACTACCTAAAATATAATAATGATTTTTAAACTATTTTATTTCATTTAATATGTTTTTTTTTTTTTTTTTTAATGGCTTTAGTTTTAATCGACTATTTAATTTAAACAAAGCCCAGCTTTGTTTGTGGGTTTTGAGAATGAAGGCATGCTATGCAATGTCCGTGTCAAATTTGCACCAAAATACTGTGAGGCAAGACAGTTTCCTTTTACCTTTTAAAAGTAATACACCTATTTTGTCATCCTAAATGCATGATTACATGGTTACTAGCATTTTATTATTTGAATTTACCATTAACTTTCCCTGCTTGTTCGTGACCCAGTAAAGACATCCGATCTATTTTTAGGTCACAACCCACAAGTTCAGAACCACTGCATTTCCCCTCAAAATAAAAGTTCTGTCATCATTTACTCTCCCTCATGTTGTGCCAAAACTGCATGATTTTCTTTCTTCTGTGGAACATAAAAGAAAATATTTGATAAATGTGTCAACAGTTTTTGTCCATTGAAAGAAAGTCGAAGGGCTTCAAAAGTTTCATGCTCCAAAAAGGCCAAAAAGGTTGTGAAAAAGTAATTCATACACAGCTAGAGTCTTCTGAAGAACAAAACTTAAGTGGATATTCATTCTCAAGTCAAATTATTGATCAACTAGATAGATAGACAGACAGAAAACATGGGTGACTGACCTTTTTTAATTAGAAAGGAGGAAGGAAAAACATGGAGTCATGATCCCATTACAAGGAGAAATAAAAAAAAGAGGAGGATGGGAGGCTGTGTGCTTTTTTCACACGTAAAGAGTTTGAACTCTCCTGTCTGTGTGAGCCATTCAATATGACTCTCATTACAGTAAACACACAGTTTATTATAAAATAACATGCTCAAGCTCAGCACACCAAGACAAGTGGGTCTATGCATACATACAACAACATGCTGCAGTATATTACTTACCTCAGTGAAGCCAACAAGTCCCTACAGTAATTTTCTTTTCAATCTAACTTAATGTCCTTAAACAGTCATACCCAACCATCTGCAGTTTGTTTTAGACATATTTGTGCCTGGATATGTCTACGTGTTGCGATATGAAAACAACAAATCTTAATTCAGACATACAAAAACAGGCTTTCTATATTTTTGCAATCATCCTTATATTTACCACAGACAGAACTGAAGAATGAGTGTGAATTTGAATTCAGTTGCTCCCACTTCACAGGACGTTGAACTGGAATCTGGAAGAAATCCAACACAGGTAATACATAATTTGATTGAATGAATCATTCCATCTTGTTTCACAAAACGCTGAAGGAGTAATTCTGTCATTTATTCACTCCCATATCGTTTTTATTTCTCTTCATAATTGTGTACTAGAAATCAATAATCACCAAAACTGTTATACACATTCTTTAAAATATATTCTGTTATGTTCTGCAGAAGAAAGGAAGTCATGCAGGTTTGGAACAGTAAATTATATAAATAGCAGTTTTTATTGTTTGATTTAACCGTTCCTTTAATTTATCTAATATTATAAAATATATAAGCTAAATACAAATTTCTGTGCGAGGATTTTCAAACTCCAGACTATAAAACCAGCATTTAAAATATAAACTATATTTGAAAGTTGCTATGTACAGTAGTTGCCAGGTTTTCTAGTGTTTATGTATTGGCTCTCTATGATATTATGGTCTGTACATATGGCTCAGGTCCATCCTCCAAATCAAGTCAATGAGATTTTGTCCATTTTATTGCCCACCAGGCAAAAATTATGCACCAAATCACTTAAAAACATCAATAATTTCCATGATTTGAGGTATCATTCCAATAGAACAAACAATGCAAGTATGAGCAATAATAACAGTGACACTTGCTTTAACCCCATTACTTAAAGAGACAGTTCACCCAAAAATGAAAATTCTGTCATCATTTGATCACTCATGTCATTCCAAACCTGTATGACTTCCTTCTTCTGTGGAGGACAAAAGACAGCTTTGGGCTTCAAATTAGACCTAATTTAATTAACTGAAAAAAGCAGAAAATATTTTAGGTAAATATTGACAGATAAATGACTTGATTTATCTGATTTTTTTTTTTTTTTTTAAGTGAACTATCCCTTTAAGAATTTAATTATTCTTTAAGAATTCGTTATATGCTGATAAACCTCCGCAAGGAGATTCTGTCAGGTTTTCCTGTTCCCCAAGGGGCACTTTTAGGAATTTTGTCCCCACAAGGATTGCAAAACCTGCCCACATAAGCACATATGTACTTAGCACTGGTAAGACACAAACCACAAACCTCATGTAATGATTTCTGGTTAGCCGTCTCTTTCTTTTTTCATTTTCCGAATGCATGCTCAGCAAAACTTTACCTGCTTCCACATGCTCTCATTTAAATGTTCTTAAATGCTTTATTTCATTCGTAATAGTTGAGCCCGATAAGCCTCTCTCTCTGTGTGTGTGCCTGTGTAAGATAGATGGAATGCTGTGAGCTCAGAGTTGCCTGGTCGACATTCCTCCACAACCCTAAGACTAATTGATTGGGGTGTCAGAGTGTGTGTGTGTGTGTGAGTGAGAGCTCATGTGTGTGAGGGTGAATGTCTGCCAGATGGCTGAGGGATTGCAGTTCGATTAGTGTGAATGGGCATGAGCCTAGCGATTTTGTGCTAGAGAGAGTGTGCACGAACCGCAGCGATTTTAAAACCTTAACCTCGCACTAAAAGACAGGACTCTGCGCTATTATTGGCTATCGCACAACGTAATCATAAAAAATCAAGTGCACGAGCGCTCTTTGACTACATTGGCTACTATTCCTTTTCTCTCATCTTGCCACAAAAAACAACTGCATTTGCAACGGTTGCTTGTTGTGATGGCGTCATAACCAAGGATGAAGCAGCTCGCCGAAACACTGGATGTATCCATGGAAATCATGAGGCAATGACGTTTGTTTTGTTTCCACCTACAGCTAACAAACGAAGTTAACTACACCATATGTGCAGCTCCAAGTCGCAAGGGTTAAACTGAAAAGTCATTTTAAACCACTCTCTAGCCATCGATGAATAGAAGATATGGATGCTTTTTTGTAATTGTTTTAATTGTCCACAATTAGCCTTAACAATACTCCTTAGATGTTACCTCTCCCTACAGGATAGTTTTAATTGTTTTGGAAAAATATCTCACCAGGATTGATGTCTGCATGTTCTCAATATAGAATTCACTTTTTTTTGGTTTGTATTACATATCAGAGGTTATTTTGAAGAAGAAAAAAAAGTGAAAGTGACATAAAGCCAAGTATGGTGTCCCATACTCAGAATTCGTGCTCTGCATTTAACCCATCCAAAGTGCACACACATAGCAGTGAACACACAAACACACACACACCCCCGGAGCAGTGGGCAGCCATTTATGCTGCGCCACCCGGGGAGCAGTTGGGGGTTCGGTGCCTTGCTCAAGGGCACCCCAGTCATGGTATTGCCGGCCCGAGACTCGAACCCACAACCTTTAGGGTTAGGAGTCAAACTCTCTAAAAAAATTAGGCCACAACTTCCCCATTTTATGAACGTTAGTGAATTCAGACATGTCATGTTGGTCATGATTAGCGAATTCCCCATTGCACTTTGACCTAATGTTTGAGTAAATATCATTCCTTCAGTGTGATGTCCATGGTTTAGTCCAGGGCTGGACAAAATTTAGCTATCCACACCATGCCTTTCAGCCCAGATCGCTATTAAAGCGCATTTTACCTGTCTCTCTCTTCCTGTTAGTGTCATTAAGTGTCATTAGAGGTTAGCCATCTGTGGTGCTACCATGAGCCTTGAACACCTGCAGGACTCGGTGTGTACGTTTGGGGTGGGCACATGCTCCATTGTTTCCGAGCGCTCAAAAGCATGAGCCTTCCCTTCAGCCCTAATGGAACAGACTGGATAATATTTAACTAATGATTCTCCTGCCTTCTCTCTCGGTTCCTTTCACCTTCCCCTCCCTTTCTGCTCTGTTCCCACTAACCATAGCCATTTCCAAAGTTAATGACACAAAAATGGAGACAGAAAAAGCAGCTGAAAGGGAGGAGAGAAGCTGGATGAGGAAAGAAAAAAAGGAATGATTGAGGGAGTAGGAGAAGAAAAAATATGAGAATTGAGTATATTAGGAGAAACTTGTCATATAAGAGAAGTAGCAAACTGAATTTTTAAACATCGTAATTAGCCTGTCTTTTATGAATAATATGTAGTCGTGTTTCTATTTTATATATTATACATACATAACATATGTTTCTTAAATATATATGTTTATGTGCGCTTTTATATATACAGTAATATATATACACACACATATATTATATAAACACAAACTTTTATTTTGGATGTGATTAATTGCAATTAATCGATTTGACAGCACTTATTTTCCCATTTTTGGTGAGTTTTTGAGAAATAATTCTGTAAAGTAAGTGCAATTTTGTTTAAATCTCATTTGTTTAAGACAAAATGCACATGCAAACTTAATTTAGGATCAGGTGCAGGACGCAATGAAGAAAATTGAGAAATTTCGAAAAAAAAAAAAAATGCATCAGACAAAACAACATTATCACTTGAACATTAGTTACATAGGACAAAGGGGCAAATAATGACATCATCAAAATTAATTGTTGACAAGTCACATTATATACATTTTCAAAAAAAAGTTTTTCGCCCTCAATTAGACAATGACACTAAAGCTACAAATGCGATGCTTTCCAGATCATTTGCTCTTTCACAGATTTCTCCACATTAGCAGTATTGTCAAAATGGCCATGGTAATATAGTCCAAATATCCGCAGCAATGCTAACATAGCAGTAGCTGCAGCCTCCTCTCTTACACAGCACTCTACAGAAGTGAGGGGTGAAGGAGGGGTGGGACGATAGAGACGAGAGCGAGAAGGGACTGACACAGCAGAGTGATAAAACTTTGGCAGTTCAAATATGTATCTTGGGCATGCCAATAAAGCTAATTGAATCTGAAATTGAATTTAGCTAGAGGGATAGACGAAGAAAAAGGGGGAGAGACTGGCACAAACGGGGAGTACTGGTAGTTGTGCCCCTGCCATGGATTAAAGTCACAAGCACTCTGAGGCAAATGTAGTATTAGTCACTTCAATAATTAATCATCCTCTGAGCATGTTTTTTTGAGCCATGCAGTGACCCATTTTTAATTTCCCTCCACTAACAAAAACAAAGCAAAAATGCCTAAAATTAGCGAGAGAGGAGCGTTTGCCGTTCGGGGTCTGCTGGGTCAAACAAACTCATCTATTATCTAAATTCCCAGGGTAAATAATAGGGAATTCCTATCTTTCTACACCTATTTGGCTTTCAAAGCAGCCAAACAGCAAAAAACAAAAAAGAATAAAAGGGTCTATGGTGGGCTCCCAAAGGTCTGCAGGATGCCATCCTGGAGAAATATGAGGCCCATATGCAATGTGTCCCCGGTGAAAGGAGATCTCCCGCCGTGCTCCTCCTGGCTTTGATGCTCACCACCACAAAACAGATGGTTCTGGCCCTCAACTCTCTCTGCTCCCGTCCCCCACACCTCCCGCACTGTGAAGACAATCCCATCCACCACTATTAGCCCCCTGCCTGCTCTGGCTCTCTTTACGGCTGCAGCTTCAGGCTCCTTTCAGGCCACTGCCCAGAACCCAGGGGGCTGCCGGGGCAAAGCAACCTAGTCAAGCATTCACCATCGGTGGCTGGCTTTGAATGGAAGTCAACTGAGTGAAAAAGACATGTTTTCAGAGGACAGAGCGGAAAAGTGAGGAGAGATCGATGAAGGTTTTTTTCCCCTCCAATACCTCATTCACCACTCGCAGGTTACAAAGCAGCGGTGACCGCAGGCGGTGTGGAATTTTCCGAATGCTTGTCCAGATCGTCAAAGGCCGGCGGTCGGGAACCTATATGCAAAACGAGATCAAACCCGGAGACACCCCGGTGAAGCTCTTTGCACTCTATTTTTCTATTTTCGACACACTAAATTGAACGTCCCAGTCGCTCTTGAGCAGTTTTGCAATCAACGCAATAAAGAAAATCTGCAAATGACCTCCGAAACCTCATCTTTGTTAATACCCCAGCTTGATCTCTCGGGTTCTCATTGGCACAAGCCAATTAACTGCTGCTCTCGGAGGTCAGGATAAAGTTCTTAATTGATTACATGGCGATAGCTTATTCAATTATCAATTAAAGAAAGAAGAGCTGAAATGAGGGTAAAGGAAGTTTCCCAAATGAGATCCTTCGAGGTTTTGCCTGAGATATGTTCAAATGTTTGTTTGGAAAGAGTATAAGAACAAATACAAAGAATGCAACTGAAAGGGGTGACAGGTCTGCTTAGCTGCACTGCTCCAGACTTCACCCCTCGAGTTCAAAACCTGCATTACAGGCAGAGCGAATTTAGAAAGTCCGGTGAATAACCATCAACAGGAGACTTTCCTGCACAGCCAAGTCAGATCTTTACATCCTCCACATAGAAGTGTGCTTTCAGATCACGAGGGGATTTGTTAGCTTCGCTTCTTCTGCTATCTGCCTCTGGCATGGAGGTGAACGGCTACCCTTGGCTCTATCCTCCAACTATCTCTTCCCTCGTCTGGTTTGTTTACAGAGCCACTGAGGGATACCCCTCTCCAACTTTAGCAGTCAGCTTAAAAATAAATAAACCGTTGTGTCTGGTATGCTACCAGGCTAATTTCCCTGGATGGCATGCTAGTTTAGCCTCATCCCGTTTTTGCAGCATTCACAAACTAATGAGAACATGTTTTGGGGACACCAATTTTACAAATGCCCGTGACAAGTTGTCAACTCCATTGTGAAGTATTCCACAGATTATCTGTAGATTAATATAAATAATAGCAACTAATACTCCACAGTTAGCCTGACCGAGATAGCCAAACAAAAGCAACACACAGATCATTAGCCTGACAGTCTTCTTGGCAGCATCATGTATTTTAGAGGGCGGCATCACCCAGAGACAATCAAAATAGATGTCACCCCATACACCTGCATCTGGAGGCTAATGTCCAGTGTACAGCTAATATTGTCAACCTATCAAAAAACACAAATGTCCTAATTATTCTTCATTTGGTCATTGACTTCACTAGCACTGAAACAATCAGAAGTGAGTTTTAAACCAGTTTAAGATGGTTTGCTGGATGGTTTGTTGGTTTAATATGGTCTCCAAGCCTGGCCAAGCTAGTGTTTAGCTGGTTTAGGCCATTTAATTAGACTAAGATGTTAGTGTTTTTGAAGCAAAAAATACCCATTTGGTCTTTGCAATGAAACAATTAGGAGTTTTAAACCAGTGTAAGATGTTTTGTTGCATGATTAGTTGGTTTAAGATGGTCTCCTAACCTGGCCAAGCTGATGTTCTGCTGGTTTAGACCATTTAACCAGCCTAAGTTGCTAAAGACGCATTTTTTTTTTAATCAAAGGAAGTAAATTACTTTTCATTTGCATTTTGCACTGTTGCAAGTAAAAGTGAGTTTTAAACCAGTATAAGATGGTTTGCTAGATGGTTAGTTGGTTTAAGATGGTATCCCAACCTGGCCAAACTGATGTTTAGCAGGTTTAGACCATTTAACAAGCCTAAATTGCTAAAGCCGTTTTTAATGAAAGGAACACAAATTAATCTTAATTTGTTTTTTACGATGAAACAATCAGAAGTGAGATTTAAACCAGTCTAAGAGTTTTTGCTGGATGGCTGAAAATAATCCAAAACTCTCTAAAAACAGACTTGTCTGACCAGACTGGGAGACTAACTAAGAGCACGAAAACAGTAAAGAAAAAGTCAAAAACATTTAGTTTTCAACACACTGTTCAGCACTCAACCTGTATTTAACACCCAAAGGATGCCGATAACCATCAAGGGATTAGTGTAAATTTAACCATTGTATTTGTTAACTGTTTTGTATAATCCCGGATGAGTGATGTCCATCCGGTTCCTCCCTCCTGCCGATGAATGGAACAATCCGTGCAGTGGGAGGGCTTTTGTGGGGAAGATGACTGTGAACGCTCGGCTGGATAGTGAGAGCTTCACCGGAGGAGAGAGAGGATGGACAAAAGTGTGTTGTGAAAAGAGCTCCGTTTTTCTGACAGGCCCAGCACGCCGTATAGGCTTCGCTCCAGATGGTGATGTCCCGGCTGCCGGCTGGGGAGCTCTGGACTCGTTCTATATGGCTGTCAGCTGGGCTTTTCCTCCCCCTGCCTGGGCCCAGTGATTTCATCCTACAGCGTTTCAGTAATAAGATAATTCACACAGTACTCCACATGCTGCTCTCACATTAGCATCACCATCCAACACAGACGTGAAGCCAAACTGTCTTCCCATTGGAAGCATGGGAGACTCTCACAGCATTGTCTAATCTGGGCTTTTTGAGCTCATGTCGAGGAAAGGTCAGGGTGACGTCTGAACCTCTTCAGTCTGTCAAAACATGCCACCACTGAAGAGGTGAAGTAGGGTCCAAAATCTCCTTGTTTTTTTCATGTAGCTGTTTCTGGTGGTAAATCCAAAAAGACCTCCCAAACACAGCACAAGGGAACAGGGACTAATTCAAGTTTTATGATTTAGTTCAGCAACAAAATCTACAATCTACACATCTTTTAAATGTGCTACCCATAAAGAAAATATATTCAATTACAATACCGTTCAAAAGGTAAGATTTTTGAATGTTTTGGAACAAACCAATCATGATTCAATACAAATTATGATCTTTTGGCCTTTTATATAATGTCTATACACTGACCCTGCTCACACCTGGTGTTTTCTCTCTCCTGGTTCAAAGTTATAGTGGTGTGTGGGTGGTTTTTCATGTCCTGACCTACTTTGCTAGGACACTGGTGGAAGGGCACATGAAAGACAAGGATCTCCCCAAAGACCTAAGGTTATGTGGAAGCTGAACTGGCACAGCCTGGTCAAGTCACTGAAGCAGAAAGATACACACACGCCATTAAAGGAACAGGTAAAATTTCATCATTTACTCACCATCATGTCGTTCCAAGCCTAAACTACTTACTTTCTTCTGTGAAATACAAAAAGATAACATTTAAAGACTATTTTTCTTTTCTTTTTTTTCATGCAATTAATGACCGAAGTCCATGTGACTTGTGCACTATATTAAAAATCTTCTGAAGAAATACATTTGAGCATGGTTTGAGATTATCAAAACTGAAGATGTGCATTGGAAATCTTGAAATCTGCTATAGCAGAAACCTGGTTGATCTAGTTTACAAAACCAATCATTCATGAATTGGACTGGTCTGGAAACGAAGAAAGTTATGGTTTTGTAGAAACTTGAGAGTGAGTAAAATCAATTTTGGGGTGAGCTATCCTTTTAAAAACACAGAACTGCACAATGCCTCCCCTCACACACTAATGAAAACACAAGACATCCAGATTTGAGCTATATGCCTGATAAAACACACATACACAGGCACAAATATGCACACATGAACTGAAACTGAAGCTTTAGTGATTTCAAATGTGGCTAAACACGCACAGGAGGGACAGCTCAGAAATCCTCAGGATATGAAAGATATTGTTTTTGTGACCTCTGGGTTGTGTCGTTGAAGAGACACCAAATAAAAACCATACAAGTCTCACAGAGACAGAGAGGGGAAAAAAAATAATAACCTCATATCCTGTGTAACATGCCTGTAAAACACTGTACAACATCAGAGCAGTTAATACAGAGAGAGGTTTTAATATACAGAGTGAAAGAGACATGTGGCGGGCAGGCTGTATATCATACTGAAAGGGAGAGAGAGGGGAACTATTGTTAAGAGTGACTTTAAGGAAATTACTATGTTGAGGACAGAGAGAAAGAGAGATTGAGAGAGAGAAGTTGAAACTGAGGAATAAAGAGCAGAGGCAGCTGGAATGAATGACACAGATAAGGAGAATGAAATAAGATATACTGTCGAGCTGTCAGACCAAACACTGAATACATGTGCGAGAAGACTGAACACACCACAAGAAAGAAAGAGACTAGAATATTGTGTTTGAAGGAAAATTACACCAGTTGTGTGAAAAGAATAAAGACAGAGAGAGGTAAGGAGAGTGCAGAGCCCTAGACAGCGTTAACTATAGACTTTCACTTACAACCACACGGTTCTTCAAGACCCGAGCCACAGCCGCACTGAGCAAAGCGCTTCATATCTTACTGTCACTCTTAGGTCTGATATACAGTGAAGACCGGGGCAATTTTAACACACTAAATTTCTTCAATCACAAATTTTCTTCAAGTCAGTGTGATGACACTCACTCGGCACATGATCAGTAGAGTTATCTCTCTGCCTGAGGAAAAAGTGTAAACGTTTGACTTTGGGAAGTGAAATCTTGTTTTCGAGGCATAAAAGTGATATTTTGGACATCAGATATCTATTTTAGCTCTAGGTTGCTGGTTAAAAATAAACACGAATGACAGATGCTAACACTGTCACTGGTAGCTAGTGTACAAAATATTTGTCTTAGTTTTAAGGGTGAAAATAATTAAAGCACTAGTCATGAAATACAAATTGTAAGAATTGTGGAAATATGTAATAAACACTAACCTCAATTTATTGGGCATTAGCTCAAATGGTCACCTTCAGGTCAAATGTTGCCATTGCAGAGTAACCATTCTGAAGAGAAACAAAGTTAGTTTAATTTGACATACGTTTTATTATCTAAATAGCTAGCTATAAACATCTCATTTAACGGCACAGGCATCTGTAAGACAGACATGGTAAAACTTGAGTAAGCTACTTTGTTTTGTATATATATATATATATAGCCAATCACTGTAAATTTTAATAAAATAAAAATTCTGTATGTGTTATTGTGGTGCCATCAACCAATGTAGTGTTTAAAACTGAAGTTAAAAAAAAAATAATACAATAACTATACTGTCAATTAGTTTTATAAATGTAAAAAGTTTAAGATAAGATAAGATAAGAGAAAATAAAAGAAAATAAAAGAAAAGAAAAGAAAAGAAAAGAAAAGAAAAGAAAAGAAAAGAAAAGAAAAGAAAAGAAAAGAAAAGAAAAGAAAAGAAAAGAAAAGAATGCAAGCAAAGAATCCTAGTTGGTAGTCCCTTCCGGGGTTGAATACGCCAACAAGCAGCTGCCATTGAGATGAATGGGAACACTAACTACTTGGTTACCAACACAACAAAAGCAAGATAGCATGTTAAGTATGTTCAATGGGATCACTCACTGTACAATTAACTATATTTCTGGCCTTAATAACTTACTCATTCATTTATTTATACCTTCCTCTCTCTTTCTTCTGGCTCTTACAGTCATTTCTACTCTCCCTGAGGAGTTCTGCTAAACACTGTCGCCACAGCGACCTGATGGAGCATCGCCATAAAGCCAGACTACACTCCCACCCACTTCTCACACTCTCACTCCCTCTCTCTCATGAAAAATACCGCACAAACAACAGTTTTCAAGAGGCAGGAGCTCAGCTGCAGGGACGCAGTAAGAGGTGGCACATAGGGAGAGAAAGACTGCGAGAAAGAGAAAGACAGGGCACTTTTGAGGAAGAAATGCAGTCCCAGCAGCCATTATAGAGAAAGCACCTGCAGTCTCAAAGTACCATCCAACAAAATGGCCCCATGTGGTCTGATGACACATAAGGCTTGCTCTGCACAGAGAATATGGAGCTCACGCATTAGGGAGAAAAAAAAAAAAAACACATCACTTATTTACATAGTGCATCACAGGAACTGAATATAAGAGACAGACTGCAGTCAAAGTTTGTTTTATAGGTAATTTAAGTCTTAAAGGTCCTATATGTACCTTATACTTGTGAGCACTGAAGAAGAAATGTGCTTAAATACATTCTACTTTCACAATTTAATGTGGAGAGAACTTTTGGTCTGTTCTGGGTGTGGCCTGACATAGCAACAGATGCTCAACCAATCGCATGAGCTTGAGGCGGGACTGAACTATCTGCTGAGCCAGCCAATGGCAGATTAGTGGATATTTCATATTTTAAATTATCCCTATAGTCAATATATAACTAACATATTACTATTTTTAATTAAAAAATATTTTAATAATTAATTTTGGTGCAACTAGAAGCTCAACAACTAACCTTTAAAGGTTGAAAAATTATTGTATTACAATTGTTTTATAAGTAATTTCAACCATATAAGTAATAATATAAGTTTTCAGCACTGAACTAGAAATGTTAAAATACCTTGTTCTTTCACAGTTTAATGTGCAGAGCGCTTAAAAAAGTAAGAGTGGTCTGTTTGTGGGCGTGGCCTGACACAGCAACAGTGGTTTAACCAATCACATGAGCTTGGGGCGGGGCTATCTGTTTAGCCAGCCAATAGCAGATTGGTCGAGTGGTTAGAACTTTTTTTTAATTATAATTATTTTTGCAATTCTTTTTGGTGCTACTAGGGGCTCAGAAACTAGATGCTTAACTTTGAAAGAATGAAAAGACACTTATTTTATAAACAATTTCAGCCTCAAGTGTTCTATATCCACTTTATAGCTCAGGAAATTCTTTTAACGTTAAAATACGTTCTACTTTTCCATGTTTAATGTGCAGAGAGCTTGAAAAGGTAAGCATGGTCTGTTTGTAGGCGTGGCCTGACAAAGCAACAATAGCTCATCCAATCACATCACCTTTCAAGAGTGAAAATCTAACGATTTATACATACCAAAGAACTCAAAATCTAACTGAATAAGAAATCTCACTGAATATTTGCATACTGAATCTTTCAAGTTTTTCAATAAGTAAATGTTTTTCACCTCTCTACGTGTTAAATTTTAGACTATCATAATGTTCTCACACTCCATGACACCGTATCCTTGGTAACTTGATACAGCTGTAATTTTTCTGACAAGGAAAATGCACCTCGGTAACATTTTAACCAAACTGGTTTAGCAATTATTAATTCTCAAAAATCTGCTTAATTTCTGTTTAAAGTCTAAAGTCATTACAAGCACAGCTCATCTTAAAGTCAGACATGCACAAAAGTGAAAAACCAGCCCCATTGGCCATCAAATTGGTTAAAGTCTATATAAGTCTTTATCATTCTCTCTGGCAAAGTTTCTCTGTTTTTCTCTCTCTCTCTTTTCTCTCCTTTCTATCCAGTCCTTTCAGAAAGCCTGGGAGCTCACCCACATGTTTCAGGTCTCAGAAGGGTCTCTCAGGGAGGGTTGATGGTCATGTCTGAGTGTGTGCGCACGGAAGGGAGGGGGGTCAGCGGCATAAAAGCCCTTTTCTTTTCCTCCTCCTCGCCTTTTTCTTTCGGATGAGAGACAAGGGGTTGCCAAGGCGATGAGGTTGGTGGTTCTCCCACTGCATGGTCTGGGAAGATCAGCAGCTTGTTCTGACATTTACTGAGGGCGTTCACGCCAGACAACCTTCAGAGAGAGAGAAAAAGAGAGCGAGAAGAAAAGGAGGGGGTCTGCACCTGTAACATCAGGAAAGCGCTGCTTCCTTCTGTTGGGAGACAGCTGTGAGCTTTCCCTTCATCTGGCTCTTTTCAGACGTCTGCACGATCCTTTTCCCTGTCCTCGGTTTGTCGGCGAAGCTCTTTCATTCACTCATTCTGTCGGTTAGCAGAAAGTCAGCCAAGTCAAAACACTGCCTTGTTCTCGCTTTAGCTTATTCGTGGTTTCTCATCTTTGCTCTTTCAGGCCCCCTCATGTTCTGCCAGTCTCGCAACCGTCCGTAGATCTTCACGTTATCTAAACTCCGGGGAGTAGATCCGGTGTGGTGTCAGCAGCCCACTGGCCATCATTCAAACAATTCACTATAAAGGCGTTCGTTCACTTGCACTTCATGAATAGCGCCGTTTTTATAGACTGCTACAAGCGTGTTTGTAATCTGAAGGCACCCGGAAGGTCATATCATGATTGAGAATAAGAGTCTACTTTTATCTCTCTCATGCTGATAGTGAAAAAAAGCACTGCTTATTCCTATGCAGACGCTATCAGAGTTGAACTAGCAGGCTGAGTCTCATGAAAACACTTCATATTTCACCTAAAAATCTAAATTATATTCTGCATTAAAAAGTGAAGCATATTTTTAAGGTAATTAAATATGAAGCGTGTAGTTTCTACAGAAGTTATATTCCACAATCAGTCTTTCCTCACTCATATTTGATTATTAAAATGCATTTCAGCATTTCAGCAGTGCTTCAGCCCCATGTGCAATAGCTGCAGAATAACAAACAAACAAACAACATTTAAAGGGTAGTTCACTAAAAAAAATTAATTCTGTCATTACTCACCCTCATATCATTGCAAACCCATAAGACCTCAGTTCATCTTCACAATACAAATTAAGACATTTTTGATGAAATTTGAGAGCTTTCTGACCCCGCATAGACAGCAACACAACTGACATGTTCAAGGCCCAAAAAGGTAGCAAGGACATTGTTAAAATATGACATCAGTGGTTCAACCTTAATTTTAATGAAGCTATGAGAATATTTAACAATTTGTGTCGTGTTGCTGTCTATGCAGGGTCAGAAAGCTCTCGGATTTCGTCAAAAATAACTGACAAAGACAGAATTTTTATTTTTTGGTTGATCTATCCCTTTAATTTTATACTTTTAATACATACTTGTGTGTGCGTGTATGTGTGTATAAGGCCAGTATTTATTTATTATTTTTTTTTTTTTTGAAGGTACATACTGTAACATTGAAAAAATAAAAATAAACAAATGCTGTTATGTTACTTTCAATTCATCTAGAAATCCTGAAAAAACGTATCACTGTTTCTACAAAATATTAAACAGCCAAGGTATTAACTCAAACTACATAAAACATTTTTGTTAACTGAAATACATTTCAGAAAAAAATAAACATTTCATGAAAATTTGAAATATTGCCTTAGCAACTAATTAACAATCAAATAACAAAATGACTACAAATTAAGATAAAATTTTAATGAAAACAATAAATAAATAAGAGCAAAATAACACTGCAAGCAGCACAAATGTTTTCAAGTTTGATTAGAACAAATGTTTCTTGAGCACCAAATCAGCATATTACAACACGTTATGAAGGGAAACTACATTTAAAACTCATTCATCAAAATCAGATAATCTGGATGTGCTCTTGACAGGAAAAATTGGGAAAATCTGATTTTGTTCTGACTTGAAAGATTCAGACTGCCATGTATAAATGTATTAAATTTTTTATGTAAACCCTGCAGTACATGATGAATAGCAATCATACTTGTGAACCATACATGTTAGATGTGCTCGACAGGTTGTAGGTGGTTCCAAATTCTTTTGAAATACAGTAACTTTAAATTTTCTTTACTGTAATGGGTTGCAATTAATGAGTGAAATCCTGTTCATTATATCATCATGCAACAAAAGCCTATAAGCACAGTCAGGTACAGTTTGACTATGAGACCTTTTGCAGTGCTATACGCCAAAAAAGAAATACGTGTGGCATAGAAATGCACAAGTCTATGGTGGGTTTCTCTTTTTTTCCCACATTTTCAAGTGTTGAGACAGAAAGAGGCTACACAAGCGTGGCATCAAAAAGAGGCCTGTGACGAGGGAAGCCGACGGAAGTCACAACGTGACACGATGGCGCTATCACACTGTATTCAAACGGAATCTGTGTTTGCAGTTGAAAAGAGCCAGACGCATCTCTCAGGCCCTCATATCAGCCAATACAAACAACAGAGGAAGTGCAGCTAGAGAATGTGTTGCAATGACGCCATTCTGCACAATCAGTTCAGTAGCACCAAAAACATCTTTATTCTTCCTTTCATTCGTCATCTCAAATAATAAAATGCTTTGTGTGTGCGTTTGAGGATGTGATGTCTGGGGAGCACTCAACTCAAAGTCTCGCACACATACTTTTGGGCTGATATCAGAGATATGGAGCGCCGCTCATTAAATGGCCAGCATTCTGCACGACAAGTCCATATGTGGTTCTTTATGAACTTGAGAGGAAGGATATGCTAATAGGGGGATTTTATGAGGAGCGAGTGAGAGAGAAAGCGATTGAGAGAGTGATTAAGAGAGAGGATGAGGGGAGAGTTTTAAGTACACAACTTCCCCAGCATTTGCAAATGAGCCTTGTGTTTTTTTTCCCTTCTCTCTCTCTCTCTCGCCACAACCATCAACAGTGCTCCGATCTCCGTTAGCAGTTTGTGATTACCAAGGGAGCGGAATGAAGATGAGGACGTTTAAAGGAATGCAAATGCTCTCTGCGACGGCCTCCTACCATTTCAGCCAATCTGCAAAATTCAACTGTACAATCACATCCGCATTCCTGTAGACACTCCATGCTGAAAACAAACACAGCTTAAAACCAAGGTTTAAGGTGGCCTCCTGACCTTGTTAAGCTGGTCTTCATGGTGGGGAAGTGCCGAAAACCAGCCAACAGACCAGACTGACCAGGCCAGGACAACAACTAAGCTTAAAGGGACATTACAACCAAAAATGAAAATTCTGTCATAATTTACTCACCCTCATGTTGTTCCAACACTGAGAAAACTTTGGTGTAGAAACCATTTTCACACATAAATCACTAGTAAATTTTAAAATTAACAATAATTAATTGGCAGGGAATTTTGAATTAGAAAAACCAAAACGCTATTTTCTTGTAAAACATACACCAATATTAATTTTATTCTTATTTACAACTTTTAATTTTATTTTCTTTCTTCTGCAAAACATTAAAGAACATATTTTGAAGAATGTTGGTAACCAAACGGTGTCCATTTCTATTGACTTTTATTGTATGGAAAAACAATGGAAGTCAATGGGAACGGAAACTGTTTGGTAACCAATATTCTTTAAAACATCTTTACATTTACATTTAGTAATTTAGCAGACGCTTTTATCCAAAGTGACTTACAAATGAGGACAATGGAAGCAATCAAAATCAACAAAAGAGCAATAAGACGCAAGTGCTCAGTTAGCTTATATTCAGATGGTTTATGATCATTTTTTGTTCAGCATGGCTTTAAAAGCTTATACCTTCTCAAGAAAACAAACAAACATGTAACATCTGTAGCATAAGATAACCTGTTATCCTTATTGGCCAGTCTTTGCTGTTTTAAATTGGTCTAGACGTTTAGATGTCAGCCATGTAGGCTCCCAGCCTGGCAAAAACTAGCAAAACCAGCAAACTAGACCAGACTAGGAGACCAGTGAAGACCTACAAACCAGTTTATGCTGTTTATTTACTCAGAATGATATTACCTTTTTTCCACCTATTTCTTTTTTAAACCATAAAACCATATCCATATTTCTGTAGAAACTCCATGCTGGAATAATCTGGTTTAAAGTGGTCTCCCAGTATGGTTAAGCTGGTCTTCAAGCTGGGGAGGTACCCAAAACCCACTAAAACCAACCAATAGTCCAGAATGACCAGGCCAGGAGAACAACAAAAATCAGCTTTCTTTGAGGATTAATTTTTTTTCTAGATGGTCAGACATTCAAATTCCTTTAGATCGTCAGCCAGCTAGGCTCTGCGCCTGACAAGTTTCCCAAAACCAACAAATTAGGCCAGACTTGGAGATCAGTTAAGACCAACAAACCAGTTTAGGCTGGTTCAGGCCATTTGTTTCTCCAGCAGGGTGGGATTACTGGCTAGATGGAAAATGATGTGAAAGCGAAACGTAACATTATAAAAAAATCAAGTAATTTAGAAATGTTTTTGCAGCTTAATGTTGTCGCCCTGTCAAGTTTTGTTTGCTTCTCTAATGCAGTTACATTGTGCCCTTGAGGGCCACCGTAGAAACAGCTACTCAATGACAGCATGTCTGAACGGTAGTTAGCAAAATATATTCTGCCTCAAACTTTTTCTTGCTTTTTCCAAAGAGTAGACAAAGGAATAAACTAATCTCTACCTTGCATGTTATTGGTAAGTCACCTTAGAGGGAACCAGATGGCTTAAGTTCTGCAATCCTTCTCTTTCTAGGAGGGTCAGGGTTTAAACTGAATGACAGACCAAAAAGAAACAAGCCCTAGGGGAGACCTCACTCTCTTAGACTGGTGATTACTTCCAGAGCTGTAAGTTATGTTAATGTATTCATCTCCAAAAGCATAGTGATTATTTAGAGTTCCTCAGCAACTGTTTTAGATTTCTTTAACTTGCCATTTTATGCAAAAGGCTTTTTTCTTTCCATTTCTTTCCTTTTTTTTAAACTCTATCCCCCCTTTTCTGAAGCAAGCAAACTGCAGTGGTTCTAGATAAGGGGTTCAGAGGGAAAGCCACAAAGAGAGTAAGAAATTTCAAATCTTTTTATATTTGGCCAGTTATGTTAATGTGACCTTGATGTAAGAATGAATGCAAATGAAAATGTATAGAAGAAAAGGGAACTAAAATACGATGGAAATCTTATGTTGCAGTTTCAGTAAGTTAGAGGAGATGTGAAATCACATGAAGCATGCATAAATTCCCTCTTACTTTCTTTACCCCATTCTCTCTCTTTAAATTACCGTGGTATCATCAAGATGAGATATTTGTTCTGAGAAGACTCTTTCTTCCCCCCACCTAAACCATCAAATTAGAATGGGCTCACATTTGTCTTTCCGAGTAGAACAATGACTGAATAAATCCGCTTTCTTAAATGTATGATTTCTTTCTTTAGTTGGACTCCTGTAGCTGTGAATTGATTGGAAAGTACAACTGAACGTCTAAGGTGTGTATTATTGGACACCACTGACCTAATTGTCTGGTTAAAAATAAGGCCAGTAAAATTCGGATGGATACAGATAAATTCAGCAAAAACTCCTGAACTTTGATGCATGATGTGTTTGGCAGGTCTAGACCCGTAGCAGAGGAAATCTCAATCTAACGCTGTGTGAGGTCAAGCTTTACACTAGTGTCCATTATAACAACATAATTAACCCTTAGTTGACCTTGGCTACTGTTGCTAGAGCTGACAAGCTTAAGAGAAAATCCCACTGCACTAAACTAGAGATTTCGGTGAATAAGTTAAATAAATTAATAGATATTTTTCATGTGTGGGCTGTAATGGGGTTTAACATTGTGAAGCATTCTGTCTGCCATTTCTTTAAATAAACATCTGAGTTAATAACAAAAATGCAAATTAAACAGAGAAAATCTGCAAATCAACAGAGGAAAAACACAGCCAAAGTGAACAAAACCTCCAACAATTGATAACCACAATGAATATCATACTGACACTTCAATGATGTTAAAGGTGCTTGCAGTAGTTGGGTGCTAATTGAAAATAAATATATTGTGTTTTTGTAAAGAGACATCTGACTGATGAGATGAAAACTGTACTCAAATTAGTTTTCTATTAAGCGTGTTTTAATCATACATGGTGTGGGTAACCATATGCACCTGTGAATGTGTGAATGTGTGTGTACACACACACAAACCAGTGAAAAGTTTGATTGCTTATGTTTATTATTTCTAAAAGAAGTCTCTTATGCTGACAAAGGCACTATATTTTTCCAAAATAGAGTAATATTGTGAAATATTATTACAATATTTGTAATATTTGAATATATTTTAAAATGTAATTTATTCCTGTGATGCAAAGCTGAAATTTCTTCAGTGGCACAATATTTCAGAAATCATTCTAATATGCTGATTTGCTGGTTAAGAAACATTTCTTATTAATATCAATTTCAAAAACAGGTGTGCTGCTTAATTCTTTGGGTCAGTAAAAAACAAAAAATCATACAGCCTGGCAGATCTCTGACCTCAACCTATGAAAGGCTGGAGATTCTGAGCACATGTGGCCAGAAAACACGGGTACGCAAGTTCCAGCACACACACGACGCACTGCTAGTTTGAGGCTTGGCTGCAACAGCAGCGACTTTTACAAGAAACAGCTAGGAAAATCAGCCTGGGAGCAGACAGAACGGGCTGGAGCACGTACGCAGTAATCCCAAACACGGTGTAATCGGAGGAGACTGCTGCTGCTCTTAAAGGCTTTGACAGCCCGGCGCCCAGAGACGTTCACCGGGGGGAGAGAAAGGAGGGGGCGAGAGTCACGGACGGACACACAGACAGCCGGAGAGATGAATAGAGTGAAGACGAGGAGATGAGGATGGAGAGAAAAGAAAAGTGGACTAGGAGGAGAGAAAACAGATTGATTGAGCAAACGATTGAATTGGAATAGCACTCGGTGCAAAGACAAACAGAGACAATGGACGGGGAGAACAGAAGGAAATTAAATAAGAAAAACTGAAAAGGGGAAAGAGAGGAGAAGAGGAAAATGTAGAGGGAGATTTAGACGGATTTACAGGGCTGCAGGGATTTGCCGAAATTTGGCGTACGATTACGGGAACTTCTCATGCATGGTTATGACAGCGAGCTGTAATATTAATTACAGTAAAAAAACATGTGATGGCACACTGACTCCTTATTCCCCTTTATACACATGGAACCAGTCCCCCGGTTCCAAATCCTTCATCTTTGTAGTGGTCAGGAGCACATAGGAAGGTTCCGGGAACCAGTTTCCACGTAATTGAACAGGAAGGAAGATAATGAAAGCAAACACGTCCTCACACACACAGTCATTATTATCATGTGTCCAGCTAAATAAATGATACTGCAGAGAGAGAGAGAGAGAGAGAGGCCAATTACAGCACACTAGAACTGTGAAGCTAGTCATGTGTTCATGATCAAATCAACTTGCTCTTTGTCACTTATGAAGCCGCTGATCTCATACCGCTGAAACGGATTTCTTTCAAAACAGCTTGTATAGTTTCCTCTGATATCATTCTGATGATGCAACTCTACTCTCTATTGGCCTACTTCAAAAGACTGATTGGAGACCCAATGAAACTAATTTAGGGTTGAGGATTGGCTTGCTATGTTGAAATTCAGTGGTTCTGGACCAAAATATAGCCTAATGCAAAATTATTAAACAATAATTTCCAACTGACCACACAGTTGTGCATAGTTAGACTATCAAAGCAAACTTAAGGGAAAATGCTTCCAATATCTTGCTCTTGACGACGATGCCAAATCAAACTCTTTTGATGCAAAAAAAAATACTCAAGGTCATAAAAATACAACTCTTTCTACATTAAAACATCCAATGTGATAAATATGGTTTGGGTCATCCACAATGTGTAAGTATTGGCTGCCGAGAGCACAAAATCATCAACAATCAAAAGACATTTAGAAACTTAAGTTGCCAGTTTTTCCCATTCAACCTGTCAGGTTAATGATTCATTTCAGTTTAAATGTATAGTGCTTTTCTCAATACACATTGTTCCAAAGCAGCTTCACAAAGAACTGTGCTTTACAAACCCCTTAGGGAGCAAGCCAACAGTGGCACAGAAAACTCTCTGCTGTTAAAGAAACCTTTGGAAGAACTGAGACTCAGCTGGGAAGGTCTCCTCCCCAATATTTAATTAAATAAATGAAGTACAAAAATGTAGTTTTTTATTTTTTAAGAAATTAGTATGTTTATTCAGCAAGGATGCATTAACTTGATTAAAAATTACAATAAGGACACTTAAAATATAATGCTACAAAATATTTATATTTCCAAGAAATTCTGTTCTTTTAAACTTCTTTTGAAGAAAGGCATGGTTTCCTCAAAAATATTAAGAAGCACAACTATTTTCAACATTAATAAGAAGAAGAACTCCTTTTTGAACAGTATAATTGACATAATAGAATGATTTCTGAAAGACATTGAAGCCTGGAGTAATGCCATCATAGGAATACATTAACATTTTAAAATATATTAAAATAGGATAAAGTTATTTTAAATTGTGATATCTTTAATGTAAAAGTTGGCAGTTCTTGGCCAGAATAAGCTTTAAAGTAGACCTGAACATATGAGTTTAAAAGTCTGGCCAAAAGAGATTAAAAGTTGGCATTTGTTTTTGTTTTGTTGTCACAACTGCTGACCAATCCTAAAAAGAGGCCTCAGTTCTATTGATATTCACTGAAAAGTTTTTTTTTTTTTTTTTTTTTAATGTACACATAGACCAAATCTAACAGTAATTTACAGTAGCTGTGATTTTATGAAATATCGTTAAGGGGTCATGACTAGAGGTGGAAAGTAACTAATTACAAATACTTTCATTACAGTACTTGCGTGAATTTTTTAATATTTTCTACTTTCTTGAGTATAATTAAATGGTGGTACTTTTACTTTTACTTGAGTAGAATAAAACTAAAGTATTCAACTTCGCTAAATTTATTTTTCACCAAAAGGACAAAGGCGGCGTCGATGGAGAAATAGAGTGAGCCGGTGTTTTATGGGCACTTTTCAAACTCCTGGGGTGGAGCCCTGCACTTCAGCCAATAACAGACAGGTATGACTCGGGTGCAAAACCAATCAAAACTTCAAGGTCAGCTGCGGGGGTGGGGTGTTCAAACCGCACTATGCTTTGACTGTCAATCACTGGCATTGTCGTTTTGAATCAGCATCATTAGAGTTTCAGTTTTTTTTAGTGAATGTGAGCTATGCTCTGATTTTAAATGCTAATTTTGTCAGCTCGGTTGATAGAAGGATGCAGTTATTGCATGGATAGAGCAAAAACAATGTAAGTGTCTAAAATACATGCACATAGTTCAGTTGAATGGTAAAAATCGCCCTCTTTAACAGTGCAGTTAAACTAAAATTTCCAAAAAGATTAAATAACCTCAACATTAACAACAACATTGAAATAAGAGCGCATGCATTTTACATGCATCTGGCTGATAGATCAACCATGATTTATCTGTTAATCAGATGCATTTAAAATCACTTTTTTCTGTGTGCGTGCTTTAGATTTGTGAGGACATGGGCGAAGAAACAAGATAGTCTATGTATGACCGGACGATTTATTCATGTCTTAAACGAAACGATATGGACATTATGGAGCGCTAAACACTCTCATGCAGTGCATGTTTCATTCATACTTAAAGCCGGAGGGCACTCTTGCGCAGAAAGTTCAAAACAGCCCAGTAGAAGTAATAACTTTTGACGTACAGGAAATCCCTAATCTGGACAAAGATATCCCACTTTTAATGTAGCTAAAAAAGGTAATTTCGAGGTAATAAATAAAGTATATGAATAATCCAGTGCTAACTGACATAACATTTAATATAGTATATAAACTATTCTACCTTATTATCTGTTTGTATAAACCAATTCTAAAATTGTCATTAGGAAAATACAGAAAACATATTATAGAATACAATTTATTGGTTGTCAACCAGCAGTGTATTTGATTTCTTATCCAATTAAAATACATAAGAAAAAATAAAGCCTGTCAATTAGACAAAAGTCAAAAGTTCTTTTTTATTATTATTATTATTTTTATTATTATTATTATTTTACCTTATTGGAATCAAAATCAGGAATTGACAAGAATCAGAATCCTAAAAATCCAAACGATGCCCCACCTTACCCATGACCCACATGAATTTTTACTGGCACATTTTTATTTACAGTTTTAAACCCTTTCTTTTCTTTTAAACCCTCACTGACCCTTCGTTTCTTTTGCCCTTCTTAAAAACAACCACATAATCTTATATGTGAATGTACTTTTCAAAATTAGTTATAAAACAGTTGCTCCTGGCAACAGAGATAGGTAGTATGTTTGGTTAACACAGTGTCAAACATGACAATTTATGAGACTAATATCATGTTTTTACTCAAAAATCACTATATAACATCAGTCGTGTTTGAAATAGTCAGGTTCTGTGGTTCCATGTTGCTTCTTATCACAGCAAGAAAGAAAATAATCTTTATAAAATTCTATAATGTGATACAAGCTATGTCAATTAGCATTGCATTGCACTTGTGTGTGTATTGTTTTCCACGTTTCATCAGTCAAAGCATCTCTATCTGCATGTTATTCAGCTGTAGTGATATCTGATGCATTTGTCCATATGGGATTTCCTGGGTCTCTGAAACAGACATTCCTGGGTCTCTGAAACAGATATTAAAGTACATGAGTGTTAGTGTTAGGGTTAACTCTGCATCATAATGCTCCCATCATCTCATTTTGGGTGAAAGTAGAAAAATAATACTAAAGTACTTTGTAACGCTGTAACTTGAGTAGTTTTTCAGCAAACTACTTTTTTACTTGTACTCGAGTCGTATTATTTTTCAGTACTTTTACTTGTACTCCTTGATTATTCCTTGAGTAGCAATACATTCACTTGAGTACAATTTCTTAGTACTCTTTCCACCATTAGTCATGACATTTTAATATGTTCCTTGAGGTTTACTTGTAATGTTAATAAAATTTTTGCGCAACCCCCCAAATAAATCTGTGGGAAAACGATTATTTTCAACCCTCATTCTGACCCTCTGTCTAAAAAAAACTGTTTTAAGGGGAAGGTGCTTTAAGGCTTGTCAGTAATCTGCCACTGTTATTATTGGCTTACATCACTGCATAGGAAACAGTATCAACGCCCCTTCACTATTTCATGTGAGTGCTTTGACAACATGATTAAAAAAAAGGTCACAAAGCATTATGAAGTCATTTACTTATGGTTTGTGATGCAGTTGCAGTCAGATCTAGTATGGCTTCATCTTTCAACAAATGTTTCTTTGTAAAATCTCTGACACTGTACCTCATTTACAAAACAAAATATTCAGAACAATCCTATGACACGAACCGGAATGCCATTAAAAATAAACTTTCCACTTGTTTCTTACGCTGGGATCCTTCTGATATCTATAGCTACAATGATGCGAACGAGCTGTTTATAAACTAAATGTGTCAAACCGAACGTTCTTTCACTCCATTTGTCCTACTGACTACTTAGACTTTGTCTGAGAAATCTGTATACTGTATCGGCAGTGATTGTAATTTCTATTTGCTTTTGACACGACACCAAACTCACATTCAGCATAATCAAGTGTCAAGCCTTTAAGCGAGTGGATGCCAGTGGGCGGGGCCTATGGTGAGAAGATGACTATTTGTCGATGTCTTTGTTATTAATGCAAATTAATAACAAAAAGAATGACATATTGTTAGATTTCATGGAGATATTTTTTTTTTTCTGGTATTCCTCCCCCCCCATTGAAAGCTGAAATCTGCTGTAATGGCCACCTGACTGAACACTTATTACACTTCTAAACTGAATTATATTAATTATATAATTGTATTAATTAATAAGAGAAAAGGGACCGCACAGCTATGAAGGACACTGCACAGTGACTGGAACAACAGTCAGTTATATAGTTTAGCATCATTATCCAAAATATCCAACCTCAGAATGCTAAGACGGACTAATCAGAATTAAGTATTCCAAAGAGCAATCTAACAAAGACTAATATTTGCATGATAGCTATATGTTCTATATGCTATATGAAACCCACCATGACAACAAAGCGACATGCGAACTAAGCCATTGTGGTCGATAGAAATGGTATTTTCCCATTCTTACAATGTTTCTCCATCCATCACCAAACTCCTGACCTCCCGATGGGAGCTCCCGCTTTAATTCTCTCACTGATGTTGGGATCCAAAAAAGCTTTAGTGAATAAATAAGATTAGGCTCATGGACATGCCACTAAATCTTATCGTTTTGGAGCAGAGAGGCAGAGAACGAGGGAGCAAGGGAGAGAAGAAAGGGTCAGTGTGGGCCGAAGCACCGTCCACTGTCTCCTTCATCTTAAACAATCCCTTTGCCCTCCCCAACTGGAAATTATACCAAAATAAATAAATAAATAAATCATCTCCTTCTGTCCTCCCTCTTGCTGCTCTTTCTCTCGCCCGTTCTTTCTCTGGCGCTGGGGAGATAGCAGAGACAGCTTGTCCTCCTCGCCACCCAGTGAGACTGAGGGATAAGCACTTCTTGGAGCTTGGCAACAAAATCGTCAACTTTGCTGTTTTAAATATGCTTGTCCTCCGAGTGAAGTGGATTTGGAGGGCTGAGGAGGAAAAGGGTGGGCTCTTTTTGTCTGCAGTGTAGGGTAGAATGGCACACTACACTGGGTTACGGAACTATAATGGGTATTCACTGCAGGGCAGATGATTATGGTGCATTACAATATATCATAAAAAAACAACAACACTCTGCCCACAATACTACAGACAATTTATTTCAGGTGACGCCGTTTAGCGAGGGAGAGCATAAAAATTACGTTAGCCACCCAGCTAAACAAGATTTGGAATAGATGAATAAACCAGTGAGGCAGAATAATCACACAAGGTTATTAACTGTGCATATTGCTATGGTTTCATGTCGGGGAATCATTGACAGTGTAACAGAGTTGAGAACGACAGTATTGTACCTCTAAATGCATGTCACTTTACTCGGCAGCCATATTGGTAATGTTTATGTGAGGCTATGTAGGGAAAAGGTATACAAGCAAAGCTGCTATCTACGTCAATGAAGTGAATAACACAAATCTACAAAATTCTAAAACTGAAGATTACATGTCAATAACAATTTAAATTTAAATCTGAAAAAAACAAAAACAAATTAAATCTGACAACAATTGGATATAACATTGTACTCTTTTAGCTAAAATTATAAAACAAACAGTTCCCAGCCAGTTTCAGCTAATGTTGATGTGAATTCTTACAAAACATATGCTAACTGAAGTACATTTCTCAGTAGGATGACAGTAGCCCTAGCATTTTTCAGAATAGCAGAATAGCTTTTATGGTAACAAACTTTTTTTTGTTTTTGTTTTTTTTCCGCAGAACTACAGTCAGTACTTTTCTCTTATATGTATCACCAATTTTAATAACCTTAAAAACACTTTAGTGAATTGATTTGTTTTGTTCATTTTAAATTACATAAAGTTGAAACTTCTAAACCTATTTTGATGAGTTAAAGTAATTTAAAAACATTTAAAGTTGCCATCACTTATTTACTTACATATATATATTACAATGTTGGAACCTGATGTGAATGTCCTTTTTGTAACAAAATATTTAGGTAAATGCAGCTATTTACTACTTTTGTTTTTGACTTTTTAATTTTATTCACTGTAATAAGTTAAAATTTATTAAATAAATACTGCTTACTTTCCATAATTAAATATCATCTTATAAAGTTAAATATATATATAAGTAAATAATACTCCTCATTTTAAATGATTAAATTTCATCTGATGTGTGCAATTTAATAATGTACATACTACACTGAAGCAAAAAAGTAATTAGCTAGACCACAAGCTACTATATAATATAATATAATATAATATTTTTTAATATAAAACACACTATATACACATTTAACAAAAAAACTAAAAAATACCTTAACCAGGTTGACATATTATTCTACTTGATGGGATGTCGACACTGTGTTACAAGCTGAGGACTTCAGGGTGACAATTACGCTATGCATTTGTCATTGTAAATACACATTTAATGAGCAAAGCTTGGTTGAGGTTGAAAATGTTGCAGAGCGTTGTGCTTAAGAGCGAATTCCAAACTAATTGCACTCTGGAGTGTAAAAGGATATGAGCATTTGTGTGCGAGAGTGCGCGTGTTGAAAGCCAATAACCAGATTTTAGGGTTCACATATGGGATGGATATGACACTGATGGGTGGGGAAGTCACCTAGTATTAGGAATTAGAACAGAGTTGAGACTGGCGGTTTCAATGCAAGCGAATACAGTAAGATCAGTGGAAAATCAGGCTTATGTTTGAAGGAAAAGAGATCTAAAGAAAATAAACAAAAAATTAGTTGATTAAATTGGGCAAAGAAAGAGGAAGTCCAATCACTTCAAAGAAATTGTGATGAGTGCCAGACACACACAGGAATGAGTTGAAGTTCAGTATCAACCAGCAGTTTTGGGGTCAATCCCTGATTGTGAGACCAAGTGATTAACGACCACCAAAATTCAAAGGTTTGAGATTTATTATCGTATTACCAGATGATATTATATAAACCATTATCGTCTAAATGGTTTTAATTAGGGGGGAAAATAGATCCAAATGTTTCCGCAACCAACAATATGACGGACATCATTAAAATATCAAAACATCTGAGATCTATATGGAGAATCTAGCCTAGTGCCTGAGAAACTTGCTGCATTATGTAAAGATGACATCAAAACAAAGATAGACGGATGATGAAAAGAACAAGAATAACAATCGGGATCTCTCCCATGATATAAACAGCCCAAACAAAAAAGGGTTGGAAATGCTGAGCTATTTTTTCCTGTTTCTCCCTGTGTGACAGACGCTAAACTTCACAAATCCCAGTGTATCTCACGATAAATCCGCATAATGTGGATTAAAAGCTGTTGAGATATATATAGTTATATCAGAGGAACAGATTGGACCAGGCCTTGCCACCAAACAAATCCCCTGCATCATGCCCAGAAAGACGGGGTAATTACTCCAAATTAAGGTCGAGACTAACTGCCACCCACCTACCATCCATACTCTCTTTCTCTCTGTTTTTCTATCTGTCTCCCTCACACAAACACATACATATATACTCTAACTTGTAATCCATGCTTGCTCTGGCCTCCATCAGCTCCTGTCCATTAGGATGTTTTCCTTTTTTCTTTTCCCCAGCATGCCCCCAAATCCCCTCCACTTTTCCTTCATCAGTGCATAAAGAGCCACAGCTGCTTGTCTCTGTACAATATTAACACACATTTGAACTCACTGAACAGCACAGTCACAAGTCTGATGGTGCAAAACTTCAAATTCTAAAGCGTTCCTTTGGTTTCTTAAGTGGAGCTCTGTAAGTAACATTGTATTTTCTGATTTTCATATGTCAAAGTTAACAGTTTATCTACTTTCTGAGCTAGCATAGCTATTTCCAAACCATGTAGATTTCAGTATCAAATCTAAAGCAAAGTGTAAGAAACACATAATTCAATAATTCACATATGTCAATGAATCACTCTTTCTAAACAAACTGGTCAGGTAAACTAACAGAAGAGCTGAATTGGTTTGCACGAAGCTTACACAACTACAAATGGAAGACTTTTTAAGCACACAAACTTCTGAAAACAGGTTTTTGACAAACGATACAATTATCGTCTTTACTAGAAAAATGTAAATTTGTGAAAATGGTAACAGTCTTTAGGCTCATGCACGAGTACATGATAACATTTTCGCAGATCTGTGTGAACAGGGATCGTTTTTTTTTTTTACTGTTGTTGTGTACTTTTCAAAAACACAAAGGAAAAACGTCTCTTTTTTAGTACATAGTTGACATGCAAATGTACCTTAAATTTTAACCATTCAGCAAGTGGCTTCTCACTTCATAAAACAGTAACAGAATACTTTAAAACAGCTGAATGAAGTGGATATTTAGCTATAACCAATTGAAACCAAATCTGCAAATAGCATCTTGTTTGCTAGTGATGAAATCTAAACTGTCCTAAAGTCTAAGCAAACAGCAATGTAATTTGTTTCAATTAATAATCAGATGCGTTTTGTTTTCTAGTAAACATGTAGAAGAACAAATTACCAACAGCTATTTGTAATATTATTTCATGGAATTAAAATAAAATGCATAAAAAGATTGTGTGCGTGTGCGTGTGTGTGTGTGTGTGTGTGTGTGTGTGTGTGTGTGTGTGTGTGTGTGTAAGTTAGTTAATGTTTGCCAACACTGAATAAATGCATGTTATAGAAATGCCAAGGGAAGTAGGCATTAAATACTGAGAGAGAACTAGAGCAGTCTTGGTTCAACTAGGCACCAGGTGCACCACAGCTGAACAACATAAAACGGCACAGAAATGAGAAAAATATGTTGCATTATACCACATGATATACCAGAAATTTGTAACATTATACTACATAAGAGGTAATCAATGTCAGTCTGTGAAGAGTTAGTGATATATAGTCATGCTGTAACCCCCAGCATCTACTTTCACAGGGGCAGGTGAAATGACGGCACGTCAGCTCATTCAGAGAGATGGATGGCTGCGGATCAGCTCAGCGACTGTCATTTATCTCAGACTGAATGTTAAACTTATATATTAGAAAACTACTTCACTGATTTATCTTACACTTATTGAGTGGACAGGCCCCTGAAGCATAGGTTATTAAATGCTGCTATCTAAGACTATTACAATAGAGCAAACTATCTGCTGTAGGTTTCTCAACCTCAGAACTTACAGTCCACAGCTACGTCAATATGCAAAACACTCAATGTGTCTCAATCAGCTTTGAGTGCAGTAGTAGTTTTATCAATGTCATTCAGTGCAATAAAAGACATTCGCTCCTTAAAAAAATCCTACAGTGCTGCATAACAACCAATTTGCACTGGCGCTCACTATATTTACTTGATGTATTTATTTATCAATTCATCCAAAGGTGCAAGATATTATTGTCCATATGCTCGGTGGATCAAGATTCTTGTCAGTCCCTGAAATTGTGTTCACTATATACTGGATCTGGATCTATACTAGGGAGCAAAATGAGACAGCAATTGTCAATAAAATACAATAAATATAAAGCAGTACACTTAAAAATGTATGATTTGCATTGCATTTTTATCTAAACAAAAACTTTTCTCATAAGCAACAACCACTTGCCACAAATGTTCAACAACTGAAAAATGCAAATTCATTTTAGTATTCAACATGTTAAGTGCCATAAGTAAGACATTTGGCGTCACTGCAATTTGCATTAATCTGCAATCTCTTTTTGCAAACCAGGTTTTTGACTGTAAGGCCACCTGTACCGTTTATACCGAAGTCAGTTTTTTAACTAGCAACAGTGCTTTGGAGCAACCAGCAGTTTAGTCACAGTCCCACAGACAAGTGACTGCTGAATTAACAGATTCTGTAAAGCTGTAAAGCTCAGCTGACATGTCTCGTAATGCATATCCCTGTCAACACAAAGCCTGTAAAACACGATGGTCTTGATTAAAAATGCTGCATCTATTGTTACTGTCTTGTTGCCAGTAAATGGTCTGTGATGCAAGAAAAACTGTCTGTTTTACTCACTCGCCCTCACACAAAATGCAAAAAATAAATAAATAAGAGCATCCCACAAACATCCTGAATAAAATTTCTCCAACCAAACATTTTTTTTTTCTGAAGGGCCCATATGTTCATCTACCACCCAAAACAGGTGTAGCAAAATAACAGATTAACACTCATTCCCAAGAGCCGCGGGCCGCTTGTTTTCACTTTACTTAAACGCCATAGCATCTGTGGAAAAGAGACCATCAGCGGTGTTTGAAAAATCCCAGCTAACACCGAATGCACAAGATCAAGAGACCAAACCACACCTGGGGAAACAGGCCTACTTGTCTATTCTACTTTATTTATTTGTTTATTGTTTAAACACAAGGCCTACATTTAGTTTTTCGAGCACACTCGTGCGGTCTCTAGGGGTCTTAATTGGAGGTGGCCAAAACCAGTGAAATCTAGCTCGTTCCCAAGGTTGGAACCATCTGCATGCAAACTCACCTCCGCAATGTAGAATTAAATATATTAAAAAACTCTGAAGCCACGTGTGATAAACACCTGCTCAGTCTGGGGAATATCTGTGTACCAATCTGTGATGATTTCTATCTTCATCTAAATAAACAGTAGGTTGAAAGGGGTGAATTTTTTTTTCCTTCCGTCTGTCTGAACATCAGCCCAGCACCGTCAAGGCCCGGCAGCTGGTGGGAGTCTGGTAACATAAGGGCTGGGCACTAGAAGAATAATGAACGTAACAGATTTGTGAGCTCCGAAAACCCATTAGGATAACACTATTAACGATATTGGAGAGGGAGTCTGTGACGCACGCGCCACTGTTTCCCTCAGCAAACCTGTATTTGACACCTTTTGAACCTTAAATGATGACTGAGAGGTGTACTTCGCTAAGAGGACACTTCTACAATGCTAGCCTTCCAGCTTATATTTTATGAATGAAATGGTGAGATGCTAATGCTTGTGGCTTGCGGACGGAATAGAGAACGACTGGCTTTCGGATTCTGGATGTAATGCACACAAGGCTATGTGAGACTAAAATAAACATGAGATCTGCTAAACTCAACACCTCAGCGCGTCCACTAAAACCTCCACTCACCTTCACCTCGTGTTCAAAAACACATCCTCCATCCTTTTGCATTCAGAATCCTAACGGTGCGAAAGAGCAGAAAATTGCGCTCTTGGAATTCGTTTTATAGCGACGGTTTCTTGTTATTTAAATTCCTCGGACTAATTTAATTCAGCACGCTCGAGCATTCGCACGGATGTAAATTACAGTGAGACTATAATGGACTCGTTATCAGGGTGGGAAGCTCAATATCATGGTTTACGTTTGGAAAACTCTCAAGACCACAGAAATGTCTTGTTGATGGAATTTTGGTCTGCATGGCCCCAGGCTGGTCGGAGCGCTGGCGTGTATCCCCAGCGACAATCCCTGTAGTTGAAAAACACAGCACTTTCAGTTAGAGGCATTGAAATTTTACAGCACTGCATATTAGACTTGTAAAACTAGACCTTTTATGAATTAGTTCTACTATTGATCTCCTTTTCAACTTCGAAATGAATTAATCTAGCAGCACTGCAGCATATTATAAAAGACAACACTGACCCTGAACATGACTGTAGATAAGCATTATTCATAAGTCTTGAGCGGTCGGGTCAGAACCTGGACTTAGACAACATCGGTTAGAGGCTCGATAACAAGTTTAGCATGCAACCACAAAACACTGAACCTGATATGATGCACTTTTGCTCCATATCTAACCTTTCCGCTAAGCGCGGGTTGCGAGTAAGCACAATACGCTTGATGTAGTGGTCAAATTGAATGAGGCTCTTTGTCTGCGCTTGAGAGGGCTGTGTTTATAAAAGCATCTTCTCGACGCCGAGACGTATAGATGAAATATGAGGACTCTTATTGAGTAGACGGCTAAAGACTCTGAGGTAATACAGCAGCGCTAGACTGATGAAAAATTCATGCTGATAAGTTGGACAGGTGAAAGCTTCGCTCTTCAGGTTTTCATTTTCTCTGTTTGATTTCCTTATTGGCTGCCTGACTTCTCACTCCATTTTATTCCGCTCCTGAAAGTGAAGGGCTCTTATTTGTCTGTATGCCCATAATGAATGTTTGTACATGCGTGTTTGTGTGGGCACTCCCGCCATGTATACGGTACAATTTGCCATTCCATGACTTTTTAAAAGCACAAATCCCATGTTGTTGTGAGGCCTCTTAAAACTTATATGACATCTGTATCCACCCAAACAGTGATTTTGGTCCACAAGTGTATCTAGAAAAAAAATAAATAATAATAATAATAATAATAATATTACATATTACCCATATTTTTTATTCACAACTCTTAACAAATTATTTTCTCCATTACAAAATATATAACATTCCATAAAATTGTAATCTCAATCCATTTTCGATCCATTCGCAAAACAGCCAATTTACCCTGTAACTCAGATGTTTGTGGTATTTTTTTATTAATTAGAGAATAGATAGAGAAATGCATTAATTAGTCCCAACAATACCAACATTCGGTTACAAACTAGCCCCTAGATTAATATAACAAGACTTTCACCCATTCTGGTGTTTTAAAACTATTATTATTTAAAATTATTAATAATACATTTTAATTTTAATCATTTAGTTAATTGTCATTGTTTAAATACTGCAATATATAAAATAATAAAATTGATTAATTAGTAAAGAATGTATTAATTAATTTAAAAAATGATTTATTAAATAAATAAACTAATAAAAATAGCACAAAATTGGGAACATTTTCAAATGCATTTAGCCATTACCAATATTTTGGTAAATGAACATTAAAATGTAGTTTTCTGAATCCTAGGCACCTTTTTTCACTAACCATTTAATACTAAGACAGTTACTTAAATTTAATTAATGATTTCTAGTCATATACTATTTGTAAAAGGTGTCACACATGCTTGAGTGGAGACGATAGTTCTCTCATTTCTTCATTAGTTGAGCATGTGTACTAGTTCTCATCTTCCCATCTACATAAGAGGCAAGAGGCAAATGCGAGAGGCAAGGATGTGTTTGTACGTGTGAACGTCTGTGCATGTGCGTCCACGTAAAGCAGGGGAATCAGATGCCTGCAGAATTCCGAAGAGCTGGGCTGTCAGTCAGACAAGTGTTGGAGAGCTTGTTGGGCTCTGATAAGTGCATTTATGGAAAAAGCCTGCCTGCCTTTATCTCCTCATTGCAGGTTAGATCACCAATAAAAAAAAGGCTAGGTGAGGAGAGAGGGAGAAGGGTGTCAGATAAGTGTGCTCTGTCGCTCTACCTGCCTGTGGTGAAGCGAACATCTGAACCTTTCAGTATAGAGATGAATTGGAAATGACCATAAGCCGCACTCATCAACAGCTGCCAGCCATGCGGGTCTCTCTCGACTCTGCGTCTGGCTTCAATCCGAGCGCCATATCATCCTCGGACTGCATTTTTCCTGTAAACAAAGGTCTTGCAGTTAGGTTAGGTTACCTCCTTACCCTGCAGGCCATCTCTCTTTGTCTCTCCGCTCCAATTTTCAAACCCTCATCCTTGTTTATTTCACTTTTTCTGACCCTTATGATCTCTCCTACTTTTTAAACACACTTTTGCCCTCCGATCCCAATGCTTTTTCCCCCTCCCGTATCTGCAGAGAGCTGGAGCTTAGGGATGATGGAGTATGTTTAGCTCGCCTTGGGCTCTGTTCCTTTCAAAGCAGCATGCAGAATGGCACTATCGGTTGCTAGCTAACGCCTCGCCGTGCAGGACAGGGTACCGTGAGGAATCACTGTTTGCCCAGCCAAAGCCGAGCCCCGATAGGTTTGCCCGATTCTCACTTTTAAAATATGAGATTGTGAAGAGGGAAAAAGGAAAAGCTGCCACGAGCTAAAAGCACGCTGGCACACATCCTCTCATAGCACCACATTTATTTGTGTTTCATGTTTTCCATCTGCAGAATTTAATTTATGGGCATGACAGCGAGTGTGTGCGCGGAAGACCGCCTTACCACCACACACACACAACAAACATGATATACACTCAACTACTGGCTTGTGTCCACAAGAAATGTGACAGAAATCAAAAACTTGCGCAAGAGTACACAAACGCGCATGCAAGCATCACAAATTTGCTGTTAATTTTACCTGGCACGCATCTCAAGTGATTAACCATCAGGTAATTTTCCAGTTCTTTCTCTCTCCCGATTTATTTCCTCGTCTCTCTCTTTTAGAGACCCTGTGTCTTACACTGGAATCCATTTAAAAATTCAATTTATTGATTTCTACACTCACTTTTTTTCCCTAGTGACTTGACCCCCACAGTTAAATATTCATAAGGCATTAAAAATAAAAGATGCACATTTTGTACGTCTGACTTATTGTAATATACGGCAGCAACAGCGGTAATTTGCTCCATCCGGCATAGTGAGGTGAACCTGGCAACATCAGAGACAAACAAAACCATCAGCGTCCCACATGCTCAGCATTGATTAGTACGCCACGAAAAAGACAATGCAATTTTCCCTTTTGGCAGCACAGGGGCCTCCATGACTACCTTCATAACATTATGTTGTTGATGATGTTCTTATAAATGGCTTTTTTCTCTCTCACTCAAAGCCAAACTGGGGAAATTGGCTTCCATTATGGCTTTTAAATAAAATAAGCGCAAAGCAATAAGAACTGAAACTCGGGAAAGCCATAAAACCGCTAATTAAGATGCGCCGTGGCTCAGCTAGCAAGAGAGATACAGTAGAACGGAGAGTATATTTTTTGAAAATCCCCACAGAGAGGGGAAAAAATCGTGGCGGTGGGGGAAGGGGGCTGGCGGAAAGAAAATAGAGAGACAAGCTTTATTCCCTGGGTGAGGCTTAGTCAATCTGTCCTGTCTGGATCCAATATAACGCATTAAAACTGAATTATACAGCACCACTCGGCGCATTCACTTTAGTGGTGGAGGAAACTGGGGACAAGCGGGTGCGAGTTACTCATTTTTTTTCTCTCCCCACCCGTGACTGTTCCCATCTTTTCTTTCCTCTCTCTCACTTGCTCTCATCATTATTTCTCAGAACGGTTTGCAAGGCCTGTGATATGTGAAAAGGATGCCATGTTGGCTCAGTGTGGGCCCTTGCATCTTCCGAGAAGGAGGAAGAGAAGATCCAAAGCTCCCTTGTGCAGCCATATGGACGAGAAGGATGTGTAGAGGGGTCCCTGACAGAAAGGAAGAGGCTCCCCCTGCGTCACAGAAATGTCTCAGGGCAGACTATACAAGAGGGGCTTTAGGAACCATAGGGGTCCCTCAACGGGAAGTAAGTGCTAAACATTTTAAGTACGACAAGGCACTCCACGGGGGACTAGGAATATAGGAATATGAGGATGAAGGCACTCAGGAGAAGCAGATATCAAATGCAGGTTAACATGTAGCATTCATACAATGTTTATTAAAAGTCTAGAAGCAACCCCAAAAAATACAATCTGCTATAATTTATGCAATCTTTCCAAAAAAGTTAATAATACATGATTCTTAAACACCAGATCAGCATACCAGAATGATGGTCCATGTAACACTGAAGAATGGAGAAATGACTGCTGAAAAATTAGCATTTAAAAAATATCATAGCAGGAAAATGTTATTTTAAAACTTTTTTTAATCAAATAAATGCTGATTGTTTTCCAAAAACATTTGTTAATAATCAATAACATTTCCAACATAAAAAAATAATAAAATAATTTCATTTGTTTAATGTATGATGAATATTTTGTCTTATTGTGCTGGCAGATTTTAAATATAATTTTTTTTTTTTTTTTTAAATATTACAAAAGTCAAAGGCCATGGAAAAAATCAGACAGTGCAATAAGACAAAAAGTACAAGTAAAAAAAAAGATGTACAGACATTGTTTTTTATTATTATTATTATTATTTATTTTACATTTGTAGCACTTTAAATGCAGCATGTAAACCTTTTGCCAAACAAGGATTACCCTATACATATACACTATGGGAATCCAGAATAAACCAGAAAGGTTTAAAACGAACTGAACTGAAATGTTTCTACTTCTCATTGCTCAAATATGTTGTTTCTTTAACCGCTGAGATTAACAAATGCATATATGTGGAGCAGTATTACTTGGGTTTTAGGAGTTTCATGGCACTTTGATCCAACAGGATAAGGAATAAATCCTGAACCCATGAAGAACCAGCAGTTCTTTATCAAATAGATTAGGAGATGAGCTTTACTATTTAGGCATTATGGGAGATTTGGTCACAAAGTGTCACAGTTCTAATGTGTTGCATCTCTATTCCATTTACTCTGTCAACTGACTGTGGAGAGGTGGGTAAATGGTAAATCCGCTCATGCTGAAATGGATGACAAAGTCATAATTCCATTCCTTTTTGCAGTAGCAATTGCTTCAAGTCCTGTGACTTGCATATAATGTCTAAAACTTATGTAGACACAATTGTTTTTCCTTTCATCCAACAGAGACAAAAGACAGTGACCAGAAATGATTGGGGAGAGAGAAGGAATGTGATCTGGACTCAATCCTGCATGACCATCACGTCAGGAGCACGTTTGCTAACTGCTGTGATACACATAAGCTTTTATGGTTAAGATCTAGTTTCATCAACCCCCACCTTTGGTTGTCTTTGTTCGTGTCTTCCTGCTTGCTTCTGAATTTCAGAGGTCTCATCTGATGGAAAATCAGGCTGTAGGTTTATTGACTGACACGAGACAGCTAGATCAGCAGCAGATAACTGAGGGTCAGATTGAGAAGTCAAACCCAAACAGTCAAACCCAATCCTCTTTAAGGCCTGGAGGAGGAGGATAATGTCTTATTAGGGATTTACTTTAAGATACACAAGTAATTACACTACTGACGGAAACAACAAACACAGATAATACAAGCACACAGAATGAAAAACAACAGCTGATATGTTTTCTCTCAGGTGGGCCACCATAGTGGTACTCTAACTGACAAAGATGTTCAATGACAAAGTGTTTTTTTTTTTTTTTTTTTTTTTTTTTACCAATGATAACAAGAACACAAGAAAAAGTAACACTGCAAGACATTAAATCACTAGAAAAAAAATATAAAAATAAAAATAAGGTAAATCCAAAGTATTTTGAAAGTTTAAGTCAAATAAATAAATTTTAATTTAATTAAAATTGAATATAGTAAATTAAGCAAATAAATTATGCACACATGCATACATTTGTAAACTTAATGGACAAAAAACTAATTGAATTAAATTGAAATTAATTAAATTTGAAGGGTTAAAAAGTAAAAAAAAAAGAAAAAGTAAAAGAAAAATGTAAAAAAAAAAAATAACACTAATGCCATGGTCCACCATTAGGTCTAAGAGTGTGTTCACACTTGTCATGTTTGGTTCGATTTAAACTAACTCTGGTGTCCGATTGCTCTGTTAGTGTGGTTCAATTGAGTAAGTGTGAACGCTGTCATCCGAACCCTGGTTAACACCAAATAAGCGGACCGAGACTTGAATGATGTATATATTGTGACGGAATTTACATAACACCCCAAACAAAAGGTGCGTTAGACTTAAAGCTTTTAGTCGAACACACCTAATGCCATCTGCTGAACTAAGCGTGCTCATTCCTGAGTGTCCATATTTTATTTTCACCACCTGGAAACTCACAAGGAGCTCATAAAACACGTTTGCCCTCTGATCATTTTGTTTTGGTTACACCATGTCGTCAAATCATGTCGCATATCATTGCATCTTGTCATTATTTCCTTTTTTTGGTTCATTTAGAAGTTATTGGTCCGTGTTGCATTCATATTTCATTCAAACCGCACCAGAGTTCATTTGGAAGTGAACCGAGACCCATCTTTTTAGCGGTCTCTGTCCGCTTGTTTGGTGCGCACCAGATTTCGGATGGCAGCGTTCACACTTCACACAAGATTCGCACTAACAGAGCAATTGCACCGGGGTTCATTTTAACCGGACCAAATATGACAAGTGTGGTCCATCATGTATCATTTTCCTTTTTGGTCTGGACCAAATGAACCAAAAGAACTGAACTACAAGTGTGAACACACCCTAAATAACAATTACATTTTACAACTGAAATTACAATTGAATTAAAAAAAGTGAATATATATATATATATTCACACACATTATTCATGTATTTATATAATTGCACTTTCTCTATACACAAACACACACACACACACACATAAATAATTAATTAATTTCATTAAACATTAAAAATCTATATTACTCCAATGTTCTAAAAAACAAAAAAATAAAGGTCACATTCTCATGGTGAAAATTCAGATTTACTCCACTTAGCACAAGAAAATCCATTATCAGCCAACTCTTTTTTAACCCATGCTATTTGATTACAAAAAAGCTACAGAAGAATGAAGTTGGCAGAAACCACTCTATGCTCAGTCTAATTAGTTTTTTTGGCAGCTAGGTAGATTTTCAAAAGTGGAAAAGAACAAAAATGTCACGCATTCATCTTTTTATTATTATTATTTTGGGCAGACAAACTTTGGGATTCCAAGCTTATTCTAACAAGTCTGAAAGGCTATAAACACTGTCCTTCTCTCTTGATAAACTGTTATTGTTGATCCAGTAATTAAAAGTAAATCGACTCTTGATGCCTGCTTCCAGCTCTTATTCCGGACACTTCCCTGGGATGCACGAGTATGTGATTCTGTCGACTGCTGTGTTTATGTTGGGGAGCGTAAAGCTGGCATCGGGGCAATATGCTCCAGGACATCATCCTCGCCAGCAAATCTGCCCCGGATTCCCAGACCCCGTCCAAACCACCCACCCTCCCCCTTTTATCAAAATAGGTCACTTCCAAGTGAAGCCAGCTGGCAAAGAAAAGAAAACAGACTTTCTAAACTAAAATAAACAACAAATATAAGGGGAAAAGGAGGTATGAAGAAGATCAGATTCCAAATTGTCTCTTTTATTCGCGACTTTGTTGTCTAAACCCCTTAAATGCTGAAATTCCGAGGATGTGATCTGCAGCGGAAGGAGCATTGCCGATGGGGAGCGAGAGCAGCATTGTCTTTAGGCAGGGTGTTAGAAAAGAAAGCCCAACATAGCCTACATACAGCCAGCCCACAGTGAGTGCATGTAATCCACCCAAGACATAAGCTGGAGGGAGGGATGTAATTGAAGCTGGCTTGACAGGAGCAAGGAATCACAAGATTGGAGATTTGGAAAGGATGGGGCGGGGGGGGGGGTTGGGACCCGTCTGCGGATGGGTGTGTATGTGCGTGTTCTGTGGTCACAAGAAACAGCAGATGGTTCATTTCCTGTGTTGATACGGGGGTCAAGATAGACAAAGCTGATGATGACTCTTTGGGCTAGAATAGATCGTGAGGCCAGACGCTCAAACGAAATACCTCCACATACTCACGGACATTTCCACACGTAGGGAGATATCTTATCTTTAAGCTGTAGGGAAAAGAAATGGAAATGATAGAGATTCTGAAGTATCTTGGTTGCATGTCTCTGGGGAAAAACTGGTAAATTCAGGAAATGCTGGTACAAAACACAAACCCAATTTGATTTGTCTTGTTCTCTAGTGAAAATGTCAACATGCTGAAACAAGATAAATTTACTTGAAAAGGAAATTACATTTTTCAAAGATGTCTTACAAATTTTTGTGTGGTTTGTGTGTGACTTGATTTCCCTTTGAATAAAAATTGTTTTTCTGGCAAATCATTTCTTTATTTGAAAATGTAATTTTGCTTCAAACAAATGTGTTATTTTAATAATGTTGAGATATTTATACTGGAAAAAGACAAAAGACTGAGCAAAATTTTTTTTTGCTGTGATTGTCTTAATTTAAACCCTTCTGAAGTGCTTATCTAGGAAGCAGTTTAAGGGGCCGTTCACACATAACACATCTAAAAACACGAGATGCAGCACTCAGGAAGGTTTTTATTTTTTTTAAGCACAGCGCAGAATGCCTCCTCCATAATGTTGCCGTCAAATAAAACGGTACTGTAAATAATAGCTTGCCCAACCTCTGGTGTCTTCTGATTGGCCCATTGTTTTGGAACTGACATTGATAAGCAGCACTGTGAGTAAAATTTGAAATTCTTGAAACAGCATCTTATAAATGTGCCACTCATGCAAGATGCTGCAAAAGATCCAAGGCACAAGCGCAATGGCCATACATGTCCGTCTAGTGTGTTTAGATAGAAAAACTGAAACACTGACAAATTGAGGAATGTATCCATTCACAAAATCAGGGAAAAACCCCTCGATCAGTCACAGGAGATGCATTTGAAATGCATGTTACTGCCAGGTGTAAACAGCAGTGTGTCTCGCCTGACAACATGTGATCAGATCACCCGAGACAGATGTTACTAGGAGGTGTAAACAGGGCCAGAGCAGCGTCTCTGGGCAGAATAATGAAAGCGATACCCTGGTGATTTTGCCAAGTAGGACATGTTCTTGGATCAACATCTTTGTTAGTCCTGGAACAACATTCCTAAAGCCAATCATGTCAAGGAAAGGGAAGGTTTATGGCTTTGAATAAAATTCTTATCAATAATTTCTAATTATTATTCCTAATTTCTATTATTATCTAATTATTATTCCTGTTCAGATTACAGTTTATGGCAATGCATGGTTAGGGATGGAGTTAGCACTTCTTTTTTTTTTTTTTTTTAAGAAAGGACCAACTAAATACCCTGACCCAGGAACACATCCAACTTTGCAAAAATTACAGTAAATTGGGTAGAAATGGCATGTCAAGTTGAGAGCAATGCATTGTGGGATACTGTGTATTTGATTATTTGGATATTTCATGTAGCCAATGTATTATAGTACATTATAGTATAATATAGTCAGTGCTGGGTAGTAAGTGATTACAAGTAATATGGATTATGTAATCAAATTCCAAGTATTTGTTAATAGACTATATTGCATTTTAAATGCATATAATCAGATTACATTAACTTTTAAAGGTTACATGGATTACATATTGTTCACAAATGAATCAAAATTTGACTCGCCCTAATTATTATTATTTTTTTCTATCTTTCTTAAATTTTCCTTTCTAAAATTTGACAACTTTTATACATTTAGAAAATCTTCCAAATTTTTATCAACTCACAACCCACCTGTAGTTCATTCATGAACCCCAGTTTGGGAAACCCTGGCATAATGTACTGCAGGGGTTCTCAACTCTGGCCCGCAAGATCCATTTTCCTGCAGAGTTTAGCTCCAACTTTGACCAAACTCACCTACCTGTAACTTTCTAGTGATCCCCAAGACCTTGATGTGTTTGATTAGGGTTGTAGCTTAACTCTGCATGAAAATGGATCTCGAGAACACCTGATGTATTGTTTAATACACTTTATAATGTTAATAAAGAATGGAATACATTTTAGGTCAAAAGTAATCAAAAAGTAGTCAGAATACATGACCTAATATTGTGTAATCCAATACATTGTGTTACAAACTATAAATTCCATCATGCAATTTGTAATCAGTAACAGACTACAATTCATATTTATCTACCCACCACTGCGTACTTCATAATATATTATAGCATAATATATCCAAACATACCATATCTCACTTTCTAAATCATTCTGATCTTGTTCAATCTTCCTGTGGGCTTCCTGCGAAAGTGGTCTACTGGGGACTTGGTGCACTGGCACACTCGATACACTTGCCGCCTGTTTACATGCGACTCCAAGAACATAATTGAAATCAAATTCCTTTCTATTCGTAGGCGTGATAACACATTAAAAAATATGCTTCATGTGGTGGATTCTTTTTGTACGTGTAAGTCAGTTGTAAGACAGCACCATCAACAACAATAACAGATCAAATCATCACAGAAGAAGCCCCGTAGACAAAGCATTCATGAACATCTGGAAATGCAGTTTGCTGATGTAACCGGGACAGGAGACGAGTATCATTCAGGGAGATAACGATCGTCGTGATGGCCAGAGATATAATGGTGGTGGCGATGATGACGGTTATAGTTCTTTGTTGTCTTTTTTGCAGCTGTAAGGTGGCGATGAAAATCGATCCCCGAGCCTCAGCTTGCCGCTGGGCTCTGAGGAAGACTGCGGCACTGAGAGAGAGAGAGAGATAAAGGAAAAGAGGGACGATAAAAGATAGCAGGAGATAGACTGATCCTTTTCTCCTCCTTCTGTCTCCTCCCTTCATTTGATGGCTGGCCCGCAGCTCTGATTGCTATCTGCCGCTAGTTTAATTGATCTCGGTCACGCTTCCACACGAGCCAGGATTAGCGCTTATCAGAGTGGATGGGGGGTTTCTTGGGGGAAGATCGCGTTTGCTGATGATCAGACCCTGTCACCCTCCTCGAAACAGATCCGGTATATATGTGTGTCTAAGAGAGGGCCTTGAGCTCAGGGATTAGTCTCCTTCAGCATCGATAGCGTGCGATGGACGTGTAAGCGTTCGTACATGAGAATTCTTAGCCAGTCCGGTGGCTATTTATGGGCCCCGGAGGAGCTGTGGCTATGTCTTTAATCACTGGCTGTTATATTGACCTGATTTACAGGACAAACACTTCATCTTGTGGACCAGAGATGGACCACAAACAGAAGGGGGTCCCGCTGGGGCAGTGGTTTGAGAACAACTGGAACAGCAAAGGTTGATTGTGACTGCCTTACCTAAAGAGACAAAACAGACAATTTTTCCTCCCTTCCAGAGTCTGACTTCTCCCCAGACTCTGTAATGACGTTAATGAGGAGACTCTGGGGCTGATAAGGTCACTCAAAGCACAGGTTCAAACGTACCGAGTCGGGATGCGTCCCTGCACCTCCTGTGACTCAGGCGCTGGAATTAAACTTTCAGCCAGGCCAATTTTCAAAGCCCTCATACTCTGTTGCCAAATGCCAGAGCCACTTCAAACACGTCTGATGGAAAGGCAGTGAGAGAGGGGAGGGGGAAAAACACGACAGCTGGCAAAACTGGTGCAGCTTCAAACTGAATGAGGGGACAGTCTTTATGCATAAGACGGATGGCAAATCCCTGGCTTTACTGCGGAACAGGGGATGTTAGGGATTTCTCTATCAAACAGCAACAGTGCAGAGGCAGACTGGGAACAAAGGTTTTTTTTTATAACAGGGAAACGTTCAGTATCAAAGGGGGCACAGCAAGACACAGACCGCTTTTTGGACCAGCAAGACTGACAGATCTCTTTAACGTAATGACCGTTTGTTCTGTCTTTTCTGTTTTATGTTTTTTCTTACATGGCAAGCAACCCCTTGGGCCCAATTTGCATGTAAGTCTACTGAGAAGACAGTAAGCAGACCCTGGAGGGCCGCAAACATAGAGCAGGGTAAGGAGGAAACGGGGCAAATTGTGCGACCCCCTCGGTTCCCTTGTCACCCCGGTGGCGTTTATATCGTTCAGGACATGACAGACAGGAGACCTTAAACTAAAGAGTCGCCTTAGTCATCATTCATCTCCACTTTCCATTTCAAGACAAGTCACTCTGAGGATAAAGGATGAATCAAGGATATCTGGCAGTTCCATTGTGGTGTATGTCTGGGGGAAAAGGAGGTGCCGTCATGCAAACAATACTTACGCATCAATGGCGGTCATGTCCAAGTTTACACATGGCCATAAAATGCAACATAATCGCTACAGACAGAACACGTCTTTTCCTGCCGGTGTGCTTCAATGAAAGCAATCAGGCTGTGTTTGATCATAGAGCCCTTGTCTGTGTGGCTAAATAACAATTGACTGGTTATTGATTCTCTGATGCTGAAACAAATTAAATTAAATCTGCTTTATGACTCCCTATATAAACCATTTCCACTTGAGTCCAATATATGTGACTAATATGTTTAAGCAACAAACAGTCTTTACATTCACACGTACACACACACACGCACGCACAGCAGCTGCACAATTTCACTATAAAACACATTTATGAGTGTATGAAACCATCCAGCCATACATGCAATTGCCTCTCCATTCCACAGCTTGCATACACATATCAAGAGTTAAAAGCTGGGAGTTTTGCTTGAGTCCCACTTGTCCAGTTTGACTCAATGTGACCTGCTCAATCACTCTGAGTCACTCTGACCTAGAAACACATTTTGAGTGCAAAAACACTGCAAGTTTTGTTTACTATAGTAAAAGAGGAAGTCTAATAATAAGTAAGTCAGTATTCTAATTATAAAGTTATTTTAGTGCCATGCCAAACTGTTACTGAACTATAAATCTTTAATGAATAGAAAGATAGAGGTTAAAAAAAAAAAAAAAAAAAAAAAAAGATGCAGAACTGCAATATGATACCGAGATATTAGATTCTGGTATTGTACCGAAGCCAAAATTGTATTGAGCCAATACTAAATAGAATGACAGCACAATAGCCCTATATAAATTTTTTGTATAAAAATACAGTACAAATATAAATGTAAATGCAATGAATAACACTGAAATATTTTGAAAGCTGAGAAAGTTTTTTACTAAATGTCACGTTACTCCATAAACAGCTGAAAATGATAGAGCATACCACATGTTAAATCTAGCTCCCCATGCAAGTTTATAAATGGCCATTCATACTATCCTTCCCCAACAGAATAAAATCACACACAAATAGCCAGAGATCTGGTATATTGGGTCATTTTCTAAAAAAAAGGCGTGCATGTAGGTTTACGTAACCAACCCCACTGAGAGCTGGGAATTTGGAGCTCTGGTTGCTAACAAAAAGCACCAGGCTGGCACACTGGACACTGCCAACTGAACAATCAGCGATCACTTTCCAGGCTGGCACTTTCCTCTCTCCATCTCTCCTAATGTCTGCAGCATGCCAGCTGCTTTGCTAAATAAGCAGTGCAGAGGAACACACACACAGAGACTCTGTTCCACGCTTTGTACCTGAGCCCAAAAGAGGATGCATGGGCATTGAGCTCTGTAATGGTGAGTGGGGGAATCTGGGAATGTGCACCTTACAATGTGAACAGATACACTGAAAGTATAAAAAGCATGTTGTCACACATATTACTTATTTTTGGTATTTAAGTGTTTGTATATACAATGAAAGCATCCACTAATGGCCGAAAATGCATTTCGCATTCAGGCAGATCTCAGTTTAAGCTACATTCGAAAAAACACAAGTCTCGATAGACTGAGCAGCCACCGATGTGGCTCCATGCACATAGTGGCGTGAGCAGATGGCAAAACAGATGATCCGCTCTCGTTTGCCCCTCCACCGTCCATATTTATTTTACACTGACTGGCTCCGGGTTTCCCTCCGCCTACATACACTCCGACTGCACCAGCAAATCCACACCGCTTACCGCAACCTCTGATTAGAAGACAAAAGAATTATGAAGAAGAGAAAGAGTGAAATGAAAGTCAACAGAGACAACTGCTATACATGAAGCCCAAGCCAACACAAACACACATTCACAAATAAAAATTAAAATAAAATCCTGGCTCGCCCAATGGCCAGCCATCAAAGTTCTTAAATAACTTAATATTGATCAAAGCAAGCAGCAAATCCATGAGTTGTTCTGAGCTACTGATCATGAGTAAAGTTCGGGTCGATGGCATCCGGTGTGATTTATACAGCTTCCTGGAGTGCCGATAAATGAGTGGACTGATTGGCCAGCGAAAGGAGGAGGAAGAGGAGGAGGAACGAACTTGACAGTTTACTCCTTTTGATCTTGCGGTACTTCCTCTGGAAATGAGAACACTTGCCTCAGACAAATCCTCAGCAAGACATCTCATTTGGCTTGGGAATTCACCAAAGCTTAGAGGCTGAAAATTGGTCTTCATCTCAGCAGCTTAATGGAACCCCTGCTTTTTTTTGTCATCTAGGCAAAAGGAGAACATCAATTGTCACAGTCTGTTCCGTGATGTTCATCACTGTGCTGTCTTCACTTTTGTTCATTCTGCAGCAAAGTTAATGTCAGCATCTATTTTTTGGACAATAATGCATCTACCATCTAAACAGAAACCACCCCCATGCCGGCTTTTTTGAGGATGTCTCTGAATATTCAGATCCTGGCTTGAGAGGACCTGGCAGCGTTCCTCCGCACTGACTGAAATTACGGTTGATCATCGGAAGTGACATGGTGGGTGACCCTCAAGGCCTTTGGCTGAGTGAGCAACTCAATTAAAAAGCTGACTATGGGGACTCTTGTGTGGGCGCATTCCCTCACACCGCCCCGAACCATCATCGGGTGAGGCCGGCGTGCTCGTAGCACTCATCTGGAGATCAGCTGACCATTTGCTCCAGCTCACTGACTGAAGATGACTCAATGCCTGACTAGACCCTATGATCACATCGTATCACATGCATACTCAGATATCACTCACAAACACACATTCGCATCCACAGTGCAGCAGATGTCTGTTTAGTCCTATTCACTGCTTGTCCCCCAGGGTGCGTGTGCCAACATCCGTGGAGTTTTCCAAAGGCAATCTGCTCTGTTTGGAAGCCATCTTAATGATCGCAGACAAAGCGCAGAAGACAGAGTCTTCACTTTGGTTCAAAGGTATATGGCCTAAAATCAGTGATACACAGAAGTTGGTGGGCCACCATTAGAGAGCCAAAACTATTTAGATGCGACAAACAGTCCAGCACCATCATTAGAAGGCCTTGGATTGAGGAGGAAGGAGTCAACAACAAGTACTAAACAAGCAGCTGCCATGGTGCAAGGTTGGGAGCTTGTTAAAGCTGAGAAAAATAATGTGGCTTTATTTGTAGGATGGAAGCAGTCGTGTGGTGAAGATGGTGGAAATGAGGACAGGATTGAGTCTTACAAAACTGTGGAGTGCCTGCATGCTCTCACCTACATAAACTATTACATTATATTAGATACTGAAAATCCTGTATTATTATTTTTCCTTGTTCTGAAGTAGCACAAATAACAATTTAGGTAATTATTTGGGGAATATAACAGTCAAAAGTTGTTTACTCACTAGTCACAAATTCATTGAGAGTGCAATTATGCAATGGTTCTAATGAGTACAATGCGAAAGGAGGAAGCAAAGGGCATACAACTGTGGAAAAATAATTAGAAATATCGAGTAATTAGAAGTAATAAGATTTCATTGGGCTACAGACCCTTTTATATTAATGTCCCTGAGCCAGTAGCTTATTTCAAATTGAATTATTATAATAAAAAGAAAAGGAAAGATATTAAAAGATCTAAGGCGTATTCCGCAAACTAGTTAAACGTTTTGTTCAGCCCAGAGGCTTATTGCATACGTCGTTACGTATCCAGTTACTTTACCTCATGAATAATCCATAGACTTTGTTTACTGCCAGGTGAAACAGGGTGTCATGCATCTCTCAGCCATCAAGGTGTCCTATCAAAGAATTGAGTCTGGCCTACGTGTTTGATTGATGCACACTGTCAAAAGCATGGGGTGCTCGCGAGCGTCATTGTTCAAGTTGTTTTTGTCTGAGCCTCTCTGTCTCTGACCCTGAAGAAGACATAACAGGGCCGTGACCAGCAGGGGCAAGCACCTTTATAAAACCATGAGGACAGTGACTCAGATGTCCCCACCGACTCAAACACATCTATCAATCTTTGTCCATCTGCCGTAGGGGCTGTCAGCCTAGCTACTCTCTGTATCTCTGTCTCTGCGCTTCTCTCCTTGTATCTTTCTCCTTCATTCGATCACCCGACTCTGACAAAGGGCTTGGATCTCAGGAAGCCACAGGACTTCTTGTCCACCTCACTTACTGCAAACGGCTGTAAAACATATTGAGGTTGATGATGATGCAGGGCTGTGGCCATTCAAAATTGAATTGAGAAATCCTTATAAATTCCAATTCAATTTCTGAATTTGATTTAGAATTAGAATTTATGGGTTTTGACAGTTTTAAAAATAAGTAAAAAATTGGTCCATCCAGAAGTTTTATAGGCCTTATGTGCAGAATGATAATAAAACTATAGAACCATACATTAAACGATAAACAGAACCACAGATAGAATAGATAGAATGCTTAGACAGAACCATAGACCATTATATAGATTGACAGTTTGGTGGAACCATAGATCGAATCGTATAGAACGATAGTTAGATAGAACCATAGATCAAACCATAGATAGTACAATAGTTAGACAGAACCTTATATTGAACCATAGATAGAACAATAGTTAGAATTATAGAATAAGAGTTAGAATAATAGATAGAAGTTAGATAGTTTAGATAGATACAGAATGAAAGGTAGATAAACAGAACCATAGACAGAATGATAAGTAGATAGAACCTTATATAGAATGATAGTTAGATAGACCCATAGATAGAGCAATATTTGAATCATGAATAGAACAATAGTTAGAACCATAGACCGAAACACAGATAGAACATTAGACAGATAGAACAATAAATCGAATGATGGCTAGAACAACTATAATGAGAGACTTCTAGACTGAAACCATAGATAGAATAATAGCTAGAACCACAGACAGAATGACATTTAAATAGCACCACAGATAAAACCGTAAATAAAAGCACAGACAGACACAACCATAGATAGAATGCTAGTTAGGTAGAATAGTTAGAACCACAGACAGAACAATAGTTAGAACCATAGATAGAATGATGGTTAAATAGAACCAGAGATAGAACCATATATAGATACAGCCATAGATAGAACAACAGCTGAATAGAACCATAAACAGAATGATAGTTACATAGATTAAACCCACATACAGAATGACAGATAGAACCATACTGCCGTACAAAGGCAAAAGACCGTAACTTCAATTTTTGTCGAAAATGAGTTATTGATATTTTTGGGACATTCAATACATCCTTTATCATGTGTATAAGTATCTTGAGTCAATTTCATTGTTTTTCCGAAAAAATAATGGGTCGTCTCAACCGTAACTTCGAAAAGCCCCTGAGAAACCAAGGCAGAACACCGTATGATACAGTTACGGCTCTTTCACTTTGTTTGGAATGCTCAAATTGAGTTACGGTGTTCTGCCTTTGTTTAGCCGTGCGTCAAAATGAAGTTTCAGTGCTGGTTTGGAGTTATACTGTGTTCTGCCATTTTTTACTGTTCATTAAAGTCTGCTGCATTTTAATTACGGTGTAGACAAACGAATTACATAGATTGCGATCTACCAAACAACTCTATAACAAAGCAGTGTAAATACGAGATGACTTGGCAGCAATACGTAATCATGAATAACCTTATATATATAATCATTTTTGTAATGTATATTATTTACCAGGCTGTCACTTAGTTGGACGCGTGTGGACTCGAATGCCAGCATGATCAATCATAAAATCAGTAGGCTATAGCCTACTAACAGTTCACAATTAAATCCATATCCTACCTTTTCTTGTAACCCGATAAAATCAATCCATGACGAAGTATGATGAACAAGCATTCTGGGCATTATTCCTGCTTACTGGCATTCACACCGATCCACAAGTCGTTCCTTTAATTTAGGCTATATATAAGTCCATATAAAAGCATTATGCTATGTCTAGCATTCTTTTAGATTAATGAGCATAGCAAATAAATTGGTATCCACGGTATCTACTCGCATGTTTAACTTTTAGTCTGCTTGTTACGGTCAAAAGAAAAAAAAATTATACAGTCAAATTACTAGGCCTATATACAATTGCCAATATGAGATAGCCCATGAGCATTATCACATATCAGGTGTTACTATAATGATTTTGTAAACCAAATATTGATATTGTGGAAGTTACTGCCTTTTGCCTTGATGTGACTTCTCACGTTTTGCAGATAATGCAAAGGCATTAACTTCAAAATTGGGGTAAAAATCAAGTTTGAGCTCACAATTTTTTTAATGTAGATAATTTTCATTACTAAAACATCTAATTGTTAAATTTCCAGTGTCCTACATATAATTAATTTAGCTGGACAAGTAAAAAACTCTGAATCTTTCTGTTCTCTCATTTTTCTCAGTTTCTCATTTTTCTCATTCTAGCGAGTTAAGGTCTTTTGCCTTTGTAGGGCAGCATAGATAGAAAGCACAGATAGATACATCCATTGATAAAATGCTACTTAGATAGAATGATAGTTAGAATCGCAGATAGGATGATAGTTAGAACCATAGATAGAATGATGGTTAAATAGAACCAGACATAGAAGCGTAGATAGGTACAGCCTTAGATAGAACAATAGTTGAATAGAACTATAGACAGAATAATAGTTAGATTAAAACCACAGACCGAATGATAGAACGAACAATAGACAGATTTTGTAACTAACTGTTGAAGAACACTTTATTTTTCAGAATGAGTTACCAGTGCTTCTTTGAAGTCCGATTCAATATATTCTAGTTCCTGTCATTCCAATTCAGCTTCCTATGAGGTGTTCCCAATTGCATTTAAATGGCATCTTGTGGAATGAAAAAGAGTCAATTCTCCAATTCTGAATTATGCCAAACCCTGCGAACCATCACAAAGAAGGAGCAAGACATACAAGAACAAACAAAGTCTGGTCAATGACACGTTGGTGTAGATGGAAGAGCCGTCGTCACAAAGAGAAACAACAGCTGCTGACGGATTGGGGTCATTGTTGCATGCTTCTACCGTGACTCCGTCCCCTCAGCATACATGATGAGCTTCATTAGAGGAGAGGGATGCGAGATGCCTCAGTTGCCATGCGAAGTGACTGAAAATGTGAAGCAGCATCGTAAACAAGACAACTGACTAAATGTCAACACTGCATCCACAGGAATTAGGACCGTTCCCGAAAGTAAAACGACTTTGGAAAGTGACACACATGCACATACAGTAAGTGATGTTCAGGAACATAAGATGGGCACAGCTATGATTCAGCCATCACAAAGTTGTCACTTCTCTCAGTCCACTGGGACACAAAGGGGGCTGAGGGAGACAAAAGTTGCCCTGCAGTCTATTCCGTAAAGGCAGGAAAAAGAATGTGATTGTGAATGTGTGTGATTGTATGTAGACCTCTGTTCATGTGAGGGTATGTGTTGGACAGGGATGGAAGGACGGTTGCCTCACAGCGGTGGGACTTGTCATGCCCAAACGCTGTCAAGCGTGGACTCCAGTGACAGGCGTGTCACACCCAGGGCAAGCTGGCTCGTCCCCTGCCAGGGTGAAGATTACAATGATCACTGTCTTCAGCTGCACGGAAACCACCCGGGACCCACGTCTCTGAGTTTGGAGTCTGTCGAAAGACCTTTCTCAATCACAAGGCTCAGTTCTCCCTGCCGTGCTCATGAATACAAAGATTATAGTGTTTTCCATCAGGATGCATTACATGGAATTTGATAGGTTTTGCTGATTTGGGTAAACAGGTCAACTACCATCTAAAGCAGCATCCCAACCAAAATAAAATCTAAAAACTGACTAAAACGAAATGCTTGACATTAGCCGGGTTTCCATCCAATGTTGCAAATTTAACTTATGCACAAAATTGGAATATCGCACAAAACATTTGCGAACAAGCACTGTTTCCATCCAACGAGTCAAAGAGAACAAAATCAGCACTATAAAAAAAAAAAAAAAATCTGGCACTATACAGTCACTAAGAAAAGTAGGAGAAGCTACTGAATATAATAATTTTCCTATATAATAAATTACTTGCACCTCAGAACGAGCAGACGAAACAATGAATGCTGTTATTGCTTTCGGAGGTGGATGCTGCTGTTTGGGAATGCAGTCGTTTAACAGTTCTGGGAGGCAATTATACAGAAATACTTTGCTCAGGCATTTCCGGAATGACCATAACAACATTTTAGATGCTGTAGAATGAGATCGGCCCGCTGGTTAGTCAGGATTTACCATCCCATAGCGCAAAGTCACATGACTTCTTTTGATGCGCTTGGAGGAATTTAGTCGCAAAAAGCATTTCCATCTCCCATTATTCGCATTAACCCTTTTTTGCACAAGTCAAAAACCAATTAAGGCATTTTAATTTGAAATTCACCATTTCCATCACTTGATTCTGAAGCGATACTTCAAAATGCGCATAAAAGCAGGGTGATGGAAACCCAACTATTGACAGCTTACACAAGCACACAACACAAATAGTACTACTAATAGTTCATACTCTACACTGTAAACATTAAAGTAAAAGACTAGGTTAACAGTAAGTTTAATTACTATATACAAAAATAGTTAAATTTAAAGTTTTTCAAAGTGTAAACTGCAAAGTGACATTCCCAGAATTCCCTGTGTGACACTTAGCATTTTAATTTGTTTTTCTAATTTAAAGTAATGCAGATCAGTGTTTTATATTATGATTTAAATTAATGGTTACTGCATTATTTGGGTGTCATGTTTTTACCATTTGTTACCATTTGAGTTTAAGCACAAAATATGTAACCTAAAATGTTGCTACCATATTCTTTATGGTAAAGGTCTGGCAACCACAGTTACACTTCTTCTTTTTTTTAAGCATAGCAAAAACAAAACGTAACACAAAATTGACTACCATGAATTGAATTACAGAATGTTTTACACCTATAAATGTCTTTCTTTCAGAAAATGTTTTATTAAGCCAACATAATGTAGTTGGATTAGGTTAAATGAATGTAATTCAGCCTCATTAGATTTTTCAAACTCAAATTAAGGTTTATTTAATTACATTTCTTATGCAACACATGCAAGCTAATTATAAGTTTCTTTAAATAAATGTGATGTATGTGAAGAAAAAGAAGAGACTCTTTGCTGTGCTGACATTAGCACAGTACTGGGTTAGTGAAGCAACATACACCAGTGTTTATGTAGCCGCCCAATAAACACAAGCTCCACTCTTAAGCACAATGGGGACAACAAAATCTACTTCAGACATGAAACTTCCCTAAAAATCCAATGTAACTGAACAAGTCTTTCCCCATATCTTACAAACACCCTATTTCAACATTCACACTTCAATCCAGTCCATGCTGGGAACTAGAAATCCAATGTCCAGTTTAATTTGTCAACTATTTGGCAACAAATAGTTTAAACTGTAAGAGATTGTTAAAAATTTTACATGTAGTTCCAACACAAAATAAATTAAATTTCTATTTAACAATTTGAATAAAATGAAATAATTTAGGAAACATAAAGAAAATGTTCCTTTCATTCAATGCATTTCGAGACTGAGTATCCGTGAAGGCTACATGTGATGCCTTTGGCTAAAACAAAGCATCTTATTTGGCAGCATAATTCTCCAGCCTACTGTTTGGAATGGCCTGTAGTGTTGGTAGCATGCCTATAATGCCTAAAAATGCTGTCTAGGTCCTCACTAGGGTTTGGAAGCACGCCTAGAAATGTCCTTTATCTTTGTGCAGTGCACTAGTCTTCCTCTGGTACACACAAGGAAACAGATTTGTTTGGCAGGTAAATGAGCCATGACATGAGTAAGCACTATTTAATGATTAGAAGTCATATGGCCAATCACTGTAGATAGCTTATATTATTTTATTATATCTTATATAGATTCTGGTAATTGTAAGATATTTTTCAAAAATAGGAGTTAAAGTCACATTCAGAGACACATACCATCACTCAAAAGTTTAGAGTCAGTAAGATTTTTTTTTAATAAATTATTTTATGAGCAAGCATGATTTATTGATCAAAAGTGACAGTCAAGACTTTTACATTGTTACAAAAAATTACTCTTTTGAACTTTCTACTTAAAGAATCATAAAAAGCATTACAGTTACAACAAAAATATTAAGCAGCACAACTGTTTTAAACATTGATAATGATAAGAAATGTTTGTTGAGGAACAGTTGAGTATATTGAAAATTCAGCTATGCCATCGAAAGGATGAATTACAGTTTTAAATGTATTAAAAGAAAAAATAGAAATTGTTATTTTACTTCACAATATCACTGTTTTTACAGTATTTTTATTCAAATAAATAAAGAAAACATAAATAAAAATAACCCCAAACTTTGTAATATAGGTGCAAATATAAGAAATGAAGCAACTTGTGAAATATAAAGTCACCATTATGAGAAATAAAGCCACTATTGTGAGATATGACCTTGCAATTGCAATAAACTAAGCTGCTTTAGAAATATATAAATACACAAATACGAAGAATAAAATGACAAAATCTGGCTTCCAGAAAAATCCAACCTTTATCCTCATTCAAAACCTACAAGACTTCCAACAACAAATAATTGTTTGTAGCACTCACATAAACTTTGCTGACAAAGTCGTGATTTCCTTTATTTTATCATTTCTATTCATATGTCAGAAACCTAACTGTGAATACGAGAGCTGAGTGACATTCTAAGCAGCTGTGTTTATTTATCTGGCATTTAGAAGGACAAGAGAAGAGGCTTCTGGAAAAGGTGAGCCCTGATCAAATACAATTTTTGTAAAACAAAACAATTGTCTATCTCTATTGTGTCCGAGTAAAGGTTAACGATGTTAACAGCCACTGGCTGAGGCTGAAGGACATTAAATGAAATACACACAGCCAGATCCTGTTGATTGTGAGTATCAGCGCCACCACGATAAGATGCCATTAATTAGCATTACCATATCAGAGAGATGCTAGCAGACGGGAACTGCGCTGTCAAATGGCCCCTGAAATAACCATGATGGGTGACATTTGACTCACCACACTTTGCTGCTTTCATTGCATTGTCCCCAAATTAGCCATGAAAGGTGTTCCAGGGGCTTTAAGAGCCTTAATCAATAAGCAACAAATTCCAGATTCTCCTATAATATAATTTTATAGCAGCAAACAATTCTAATATAATATTATATAATATAATATAATGCACAGTCTACTTAACAGTTAATGTGACATTATGTTGCAGACAGACAAAGAAGTCAGCTAAAACTTGCTATGATAAACTGGCATATTTGATAGTCACTGGCTGTATCTGAAAGCTGTAAAATTCAGAAAATGTATTCCAAGGTACGCAGGCATCAAGGCACATCTGAATCCAGCGTTAGCTTCACTTCCTGTCTCTTGAGATGCCTTCATTTGATCGATTTTTGAAGGCAGTATAGATGTATCCTTCGCTGCCTTTGATATCCCACAATCCTGTGCATTCAAATCCATGATGGTTTAGCTAAAAAATAAAAATGGAATCTGAAAGTTGCCATTGGTGGTCAGTTTGTGTGTAAATGCAGGTTTTTGACCAACTTTTTTCACTTTTGATGTAATTTCTAGTGAGAAATTAATATTGTAATTAAATATTTGCTTAGTTCTTAGTCTCTCTATTTTGTTGTAGATCATTAAACTTTTATGCTGCCTCAGAAGTCTGTCCGAAACCAGTTTCGTGAGGTACCTTTGTGTGCAAACTCTGCCTGCAAAGTCATTGCATAAGGCAGCGAGGATTCGAGTAAGCTTTCGGACACAACTATTGTCAATATTGCATGTTAAATGGCTAATGCTAACAGGCTAATTCGCCACATTACAATTTTAGATCTCTCATTTCTTGAGTATATGATTTTATGACATACTAAGCACCAAGTCAAACTTAACCACTGTCTACACGCTTATGTTTGTTTACATTGCAGCGCAGTGTGGGTGTCACATACAAAATATTTAAACGCAAATAAGACCCCCAGCTGCTCAGATCCTAGTTCAAAACATACCAAGAAAGAGAGTTGAGACTTTCCTCTTTATCTTCAACTCAAATGGTGGCAAACTGTTATATTAGCTTTTATTGGATGACTTCTGAAAGTTATTTACTCTATTTTGGTAACTAGCAAAATTGGTATAGCTTGTAATATATTATATTATTTTATTGTAATTAGCATTGTTTGCATATTTAACAATCCACAGTTTGCTAACATTGCAGATGAGTTTGTGTTTATAAGAATTGTAAACTTTTAGTGAGCTTCTTCTTTGTCTGTCTGCAACATAAAGTAAACGGTTGGGTAGACAGTTTGAGCAGTTGTTGCTCTGAATGTGAAATAACAAGAGTGTGACCAGCCCTTCTGTCTGGTTAAGCCTGAATGCTGATTTGATTGTTAAGACAATCAAATTTAAACATACTAATGACTGCAGGACGAAGGGTGTGGTACAAGCATTACCTACAGAGATCAGTGAAAGCGAGGAGAGGATATAACACCCCTCCCTCAAAGACCCACACACACAATCGCGCTCTCGGGGGATGATAATAGGAAGCCACAGTGGGGCTGTGATTGCATCAGCGCTTTGATCTGACCGCTAATTGCTGGTGACAGACAGGGTAGCGACAACGCCACTTCCCTGCTTGATGCAGGGGCCTCTTATTCTCAGAGAAAGAAAGAGAGAGGCTGGGACGGGCTTTAGGAAGCTCGATTTAATCAGGGCCCTCATAGGAGTCCAGATAAATCCACATTAGCTTGGTGCGGGATTAACTAGAGAAAAGAAATCAGCTGTAAACCCCTTAAGGGTGATAGTACCAGGACTTCTATATTAGTGTGAAAGACACACACACTTCAACATCAGCATCACTGATAATGTCTTTTCTAACAACAAAGCCAACATCATATGCAGAAGAATAATACACACTCGACTGGTCATTACTGCAAATAGTCTTGCATCACCCTGAAGGGGTTTATTTTGTGATAATGACTGGCTGACTGCACATTTTCCTGCTTTGTACACAGCTACTTGCTGTATAAATAATTAATATGACATGAACTACTAATTTGAGTTGAAATTCAGAGACCACAGAGTGCTGTAAGACACATAAAACTAGCACAACCATGTAAGGAATCAGCTGACTGGTGCAACGGTCAATCATATAGTTTACATTATACAGTTTTAAAAAAGGCAAAAAAGCCAACAGATGAGCAAAATGCAAATTTAATCAAATAATAATATTTGCAGGGAGGCCATAAGTGCCATTTATAGGGGACACATCCTGGCCTGGATTTTTATATTGCCTAAAACATCCAAAGTAGTTTGACCAATAACATGCAGGTATTGTACAGAATCTACCAATCATGGCGCGTTGTGCGTGAGAAGGTGAGAACGATCAAAGCTATGCAAATACACGTACGTGTTTGTTAATTCGTTCGATTTGAAGCTGTGTAACGGAGGCCAGCGAGTAGGTGCTGTGCAGGTAAACCTCACTCCCCTGATCTCAAGAGACTCACTAGTGGCTGCAGTCTTTATCCTCCTTGCTAGTGCTTCCGCCTCCCATGCCGGAGACCCGGTTCGAGACCGACTCAGAACAAGAACGAGGTGTGGCAGTGAAAACCTGTGAGAGAGGGGTTACATTGGTGCCATGACCCGGATGGGAGTGAGGTTTAGGGGGCTGAGTGTAACGGAGGCCAGCGAGTAGGTGCTGTGCAAGTAAACCTCACTCCCCTGATCTCAAGAGACGCGCTAGTGGCTGCAGTCTTTAGCCTCCTTATTAGTGCATCCGCCTCCCATGCCAGAGACCCACTCTGAACTAGAATGAGGTGTGGCGGTGAGGACCCGGGAGAGAGGGGTTACAGCTGTGCACCAAACATTGTATAACACCAAATTACCGCGAGAGCGATTAGAAATTATAAGGAGCCGTCTGCTCTGCTCTCTATAGCTCTCGTGAAATAATGTCATACAACGATCGATCTGCACAATGCAAACAGCCAAAACCTGGATATTACAGGCAATATAGAAATCCTGGCAAGGCTGCGTCCCATAAAAATGGCCCATATGGTCACCCTAGATATTTGATACTGATGGCTTAATAACAGTTGCTTTTGATTGTAAAGTTAAGCCTACTTACAACATACAAAATAAGATTATCATTTGGCCTTACACTTAGCATTGTACACATGATATTAATACACATTTACAATTGCATTGAATTTAGGAATTGTGTGATGCCTTACTGAAAAAGATAAGGCCAAATCTCCAACTATCTTTTATAAACTGGGTATTTTTTAAACCCACACAAACTTTTTAGTCCTTTCTCCCTTTCTATAGTATATTTTTGCCTTATTAAAAACATTTTTCCAAGTTTTTCTCTCGAAAACAGTAACTTCATCTATACAAAAATTACTTGACCGCGAAAAGTCGTGATGGACCAATCAGAATGAAGTACCACAGAGAGCTCATTTAAACACACAGTTCTAGAACTGACCACATATAGTCATGAAAACAGCACTTCACCCCACTGACGCATCACAGTAGTTTTTGCATTGTGATGCAACAATGCTTTGTTCTTCCATGCTGGATTCATAATAATTAGCGCACACTTGTATATCTCCATGTTGACAGAAGAAAAGCCACCAAACTGCACAAGCACAAGACCACAGGAAGCTATTGCCATGATATATTCACTCCAAGCAGACAACGATTGAAATCATCAGACGCCACACTCAGTTAAAGTATGCAAACGAGTATTTAAGGAAGCCTCAGAATCTGTCCATCTCCATTATATTTCCTGTTACTCCACCCTCTTTTCCTCATCTTGCCCTGTGGGTCTCTTGCATCTCGCTGCCAATCTGCAAGCTGTTATGGCCAGCCCAGTCAAGCTGGGTGTTTTCTCGAAGTCACAACAGGTTTGAGTCGTTCTGTGCATATCGAGTTAACAGCTCTCTGCTTCTGCTGAGGCATGTCATCTCCCAGGCAAGCAAATCAATCATCTTTTTTCTTTTTGAGTGATCAGGGCAAACCTCCAATGTCATCCCTCCATCTTCCCCCCAAAGTACACGGTTATATTCTCTCTTTCACTTCCTACACTCTCATATATTTCTCATTCTGTCTCCCCAACCCCCCACCTACCTCGCTCTTATTCTCTCTATTTTTCCATTTTTGTCACTCTCCCAATTTTTCTTGCTTTGCTTCCCTCCGGGTCCTCTGGTCAAACCGTACAGGGAGCTTACTAATGAATCAAATGAGCTGTCGACACAGGAAAACCTCTGGACCAAACTGCTGGTATGCAATAATTAGTGTTTTTGGGGCCGGGAATGTGAGCACTTGGGAAACATACACACCCGCAAACATACTTCCACACACACATTACAGCAGCAAAGGTCATTTGTTATAACTGCGCCTGAAACAATAGTTAAGAGTTTTTGGAGCACAGGTCATTACAAAGTGGCTGATTTCTCAAAGTCATTATGAAAGGCTATGAGCGCTTGTGATTTAACATGAAGAAATACAATCTTCTGCAATGATAAGAAACAATAAAGCAAAATTTAGGTTTTTCTGCCTCTCCTGACAGGGAGAGCTTGCTGAAATGGATCTCTCCTGTTTTAAAAGGCAGTTACATATTATATAATCACATATTGGCTGGCGTAGCGAAAGTCATTCAGCCGTTTTTTATATGCATTCGTGTCTTTCATGATACATTTCATATCCCAGAACCCCTTCCCTTTCCCTTAGCACCACGGCTGCTGATATAAATCACATTTCTAATGCAAGTGGTCAATGTTCAGTTATTTCCGTCAGCATATTCTCAGTTGAGCATTTATCAACTTTTACCATCTGTCTCACCTCTCTGTGCAAGTCCATTTTCAAACAGCTTAATTTGTGTGGATTTGTTTGTAAAATAACAATTTGTATAGAAATGGAAATTGTCACTATTTTACTCAAACCCATTTAATAACTTTTTTCTTAGGTTAAAGATAAAAGGAGATATTAACCAAAATGTCCTTGCTTCTGTTTTCCACAGGAAGAAACTGGATGGTAATTTATAACAAGCTCCAAAAAGGCAGCATAAAAGTACACATATTTGGGTACCACTTTACAAAAAAATTGAATAGGCCCATTCGTTAATGTAGTTAATGCATTAACATCAACTTACAATGAGCAACACATTTGCTGTTTATATATACATTTACATAACATATATATATATATATATATGTATGTGTGTGTGTGTGTGTGTGTATTGCACTTTATACAATGAATTAGTTTGATGAAGTATGTTTGTTCAATACAGCACAATTAAGATTGTTATATTTACAATGAATATCTGAATAATGCATGCTTGAATAATTCAGAAGAATGCATTTTATTTTTACAGTTTGGCAGTTTTATTTATACTGTTGTTACTGCTGATGCTGTTGTTAATTGAATAACTTGTTTAGCAACACCTGAGAATTTCTACTCACACGATTTGTTTGTGTGCAAAAATGTTACAGAGGTTGTTACAAATGAAAAAATGGTGCACAAAAACTTGCAGAATCATTGTCCATCCAACCCTTGCACAATCCACTTTATTTTTAATGCATGTCAAGTTTGGCCAATTGTATCTTGGCATTCGAAATCCAGTTGTTGTCTTTTTTTTGTTTTTTGTTTTTTTTTTGCCTGTGAAAAAAACAACCTGTCATGCTGCTTGATATTGCATACTGGTGCTTCTTCTTGTATTATTTTACTATTGTAATCCTGAACACACTGTTTTGTAGTGCAGATAGTTTTATCATTTACTGCACTTTGTTATTCTTCTAGTTACTGACCTACAGTGGCTAATGAATCAGAAGTCTTGGGACATTTACAGAAAATGGTGGACACTCCAAGTCGTCTCAAAGCGTAAGACAGTTTTGTGTGAAGAACAGCATGATCATGTCAAACTTAATGAGAATAGAGTCTGCATTTTGTATTTGAAGGAGTAAATGAGATTTGAGAGATCCTCCTGAGAGGAAGATTAGTAGTGAATAGCTTAAATTTCAGTCTGTTCTTCACACAAAGTTTTTGTAATTTCATGTAACTGCTTTAAGTACTTTATGTAATCCTTTTTGGAGTTTGCCAGAATGAATCACCGACCACTTTCACTTTTTGGAAGAGAGCAGCACTGACATTCTGTGAACTATTCCTTTAAATACAACACACTTTATATGGAACACTTTGAGCCTCTGGAAGCCTGCGCTTCACTATCTGTGCTGCTTTGGCTATTGGCCCGACAGAGCACACAGCCTACAGAACTGATCACTCACAGGAGACGAGCCAGGGCCTTAGCCAAACGCAACAATCAGAGTACCAATATTTACACTGAAGGCTGAATTCTCGATGCATGTTCCAGAGCTGGTTTAAAGAGAGGAAAAATGAGCATGTCTTTGGCAGCCATTGCGGTGAGCTCTATCTTTCTTGAGGTCGGTTGCAGCGACGGTGTGTAACGTACCTCAGCGGTGCAGAGTGTAATTAAGAGTGCAGCATAAGTGGAGCGCGTCCCTGTGGAAAATGAGGCCACGGCTGCAGCCACTGGAGGTGATGACGGCTGCATGACTACAGGGCGAGAGAGAGAAAGAGAGAGCGCTCTGTTCCAATCAGAATCTCAAAAACAAACATGCTAGCGAACCTGGAGGCCTATATTTAAAAGGCTGACAGAAGAGAGCAGGGAGAAAGGGTGAGAGAGCAAATGATGAGATCTGCCTGCGAAGAAAAAAAAATCTGATCAGGATATCCTTAAAGGAAACACGCTGAGCGAAGAGACAGACGCCAAGAAAGAAATGCTCTGCTATTATTAGCTTCTTGATAACGAAGCAAGAAATAGCATCCAACAGCTATTGCACAGAATGATCTGAGGGGATGTACGGGAAAGTTCAGTGCATTTCATGCACCCCCACCCCATGAAGGGTGGAAGCATTTTCAAAAGTTTTGCAAAATGCTCCACGCTATATTGTCAAATTCTCGAGATCAGAGTCAGCATTCTGGTTTTAAAGGGACATTCCACCCAAAATGAAAATTCTCTGAAAATGTGTGTTTACTTACCCTTATGTCGCCCCAGATGTGTATTACTTACTATTATTATCAGATGAACAAAAACAATGAAAGATAATCCATCTCTGTGAGGTTCTGTAATGTAATTGTACGGGACAACCAAAATTGATGCTTCAAAAACGACAAAGTAAACATGACGGTAAACCATACAACCCCAAATGATAATTCAATGCCTTCAATGAAATGATAGGTATAAGAAAAATAATTGTTCACACCAATTAATATATATGAGGGGTTTGACAGCCTATTAGCTAATCTTCAATATATTTACCATTAAACATTCATTTTGGATCAAACTTTTTTTGCAGAAAAAAAATTGAGTTATATAAGAGAATAATTTTTTTTCTGACAGTTAGGATTCAGTTTACGGTACTTCTGAGTCATTTCTATGGTATCTGATAAACAGTGGTTAACTGTTGCACAACTTTGACAGAAAGTCATTGACATCAGGGCTGTAATGTGATTGGTTATCAAGGCACATGTGATCTACATTGCAATGTTACAAATGCAGACCTTGGCATCTCCCAATATTAAGACCATCTCTGGTGACAGTCCTCTGTGGTTCCATATCACTTCTCACATGAGCTTTAAAGTGCACTTACATATGGAACTTGGCTGGAAGTGATGGTTTATGGTTTAAAAACTTTAAAATATTAGAATTTTCTTACATCACTTGTTCTATGTATGCGAGGTGCATAACACAAAGGTGACAGACAATAGAGCTCATCTGGATCAACCCTGGAGGTCCTGTACACATTATACAGATTCACAAAAATCTATTATTTTTCTTACAATTTGAAGAATGAAAGCCCTACAGATCTGGGATGGCATGAGGGTGAGTAAATGATCAGAGAATTTTTGGGTGGATCATTCCTTTAAAAGACAATCAAACCTTCTGGATGAGGAACAATGCAACGCATATCTCTATTCCCTTCGAACCTCCTTCACTCTTCCTCCCTAAAGTGGTTTAAATCTGCTGGGCTGCAAGGGGTCAAGCAACAGAGATGGAAGTCTTCCTGGTGAAGCACACCAACCTTTTAAATGAAAACAAGCTCTGTGTTGTCCTGAAACAGAATTTTCTAGTATCCTCTGGCAGTGCAAAGTCACAGATGCTCATCCTTTGCCTTGAAAACAAAGTAAAGCTTAACTTTCTTCAACCCTTGCAGAAACCACTCGTTCCAGATGTGTGGATGGGCCGTTCTTTTATGCCATTAGTGCATTAACCCCTGACCATTTTGAAAGACCCGACCGGTTTCCTGCCCCCTCAAGGAAACAAAAACAGCTTAAAATGCGCCATGTGGTGTTTTCCAAATAGGAAACTCATCGCAGAGATCTTCAAAGGAGTTTGCTGGAGGACTTCTGGATTACAGCAAGGTCTGACGCCAGACTTTTTAGCAACATGTGGATGCCAATTACGAAAAAACGTACCTTGACCTTTCACAACAGGTGATGAAACAAAAACTTTTTTTCTGGATCTACCTCTCAGTCACACAGAAGGAAGCATCGCTGCCAAACACCCCCACATTTGGCAGCTGAACTGTAGCCATCCATGGAGATAGTATGTGTTTGCGAACGTGTGTGTATCCACCAAGTGCCAATACTCGGAGATCTGGCACATCACCTGTTGCCGTGTGTGCGCTCGTGCTGCCGAGGGGAACCATCGCTTGGCCAGTGTTTATGTTTGTATCATTTTCCTGTCCCTGAAACAGACGGCCGTCGCCTTCTCCAGAGGAAACGCAAGCTAAAACAAAGCCAAACGGAGACTAAAATGCTTACTGACAAAACATCATACAGAAATCTGAAAATAAAGGTTCGGTTCACCTGGTCTTTGTTTTGTTGAGGTTCTAAAATGAAAATAAACTTCAAGATCAGTAAGCCAAAATGTACTCTCAGTTCTCAGTTAGGCAGAGATAAAAATGGTATTAAAATAGGGCCCAATGATTTGAACAATGCAGAAAACTCATGTCAGAATCACTTCATAAAAATGCAATTTGGAATGGAATTAAATCGCAATATGGACTAGTGTCTGTGAATATTAAAGCACAAAAAGGCTGCTATTTTAATGTGAATTCTGCATGTTCTGTGTTTTTACATTTTAAAAAAAATAATTAAATTGCTAATGTTCTGTGCCTTTATTTGATTACCATCGTTTTTTATTATTATTTTGCATTTAGCCATTTCTGAAAAGAAATAAATTTGTGGGAAATTCATAGTGCCCAAAAAATAAATGACATAAAATAACAAAATCCCACTCTTTTGGCCAACATCTTTAAACCTAGGATTACTGAAATGTGTATTAGAACTTGGCCCCATTTACTACTTCCAGAGATAAACTGAGAATGTTTACATGTGGTCTATATATATGGTCTTAGTGTTAATCAGGGTTTGCATAGAATAAACTGCATAAGCTGCTCCATATGTCGAGATGGCAGTGAGTGTCATCTACTAAGATTGCTGAAAAGCTCTGCGACTTTTTCCTCCTTCCTCTGAGCACTTAAATCTCCCATATCACAAAAAGTGCGAGTCAGTATTTTCTCTTGGTGTCTTTGTGTTTGTGGTCTGCAGTCAGGCTTTGGCTGTAGGCTCCTAATGCCTTACGTAAACCCCCTGTCATATCCACCTTTTGCACTGAGACGGCTTGACAAATAAGTGATGACCGCTCACATTTTTAATTTAGGAGACTGATGAAAAATTCACAGTGGCAACATGAGGCCTTGATTTAAAAACAATCCACCCTGCCCCCAGCTTCCACCATCACGTCTCCTTTTCTCTGTATCTAACCAATGTCGTGTCAACCTGAATCCCTTCACACATCTAGAATGACTCAGACCACAGACAAAGCCGACTGGCTACTTGTCCAGGTAAACTCCCCTTTCCCTCACACCATGTCCTCGGTGTGAATGGTGATGAGTCTGATCTAGCTGGTGTTAACAGCAGAAGGCAGATGTTGTAATGGTTTGCTTCTCTGAATCTCATTTTGATGGGGTCACACTACACTGTGTGTTACAGACACTTTCATTAGCATGCATGTGAACGTGGGAGAGCTAGAACAAATGGCATATGCATAGATGTTTCATCAAAAGTAATCACGTTTGGTGAACTTTCATTTACAATTTCTTAGAGTAAAAACAATGTTGACATGCTTTGTTGTTCAAATGTCACAGACGGACCTCGCTCATCAATAAAATTAATACAGACTTTAAAGCTACATGGTTGGTAGTGTAGCAGGACCATGAATAGATACAATTTTAGCATTTTAAATGTATGAAAATGTAAAAAAGAATAAATAATTATAGATTTTATTTTAAATCTATATTGCTACGTGTCATATTTCTTATCAGAGCGGATCCACAAATAAAATACTTGCACAAATTATATATATATATATATATATATATATATATATATATATATATAAGTCTAATTTGCAAAAAGTCATGTAATTAAAAAAATGTTAACTAAATAACTAAAAGCAACCTCAAGTTTCTATATTTTGGAACACAAATGAAATTTAGAATGTGCGCAAGTACAAAATAATCTGTGTTTATCAAACATTTGCATGCAGTTCGTATGCACACCAGTACATAATAATTGTTGAAAAAGTCCTTGTTCTTAAGCACCATGCTCGTTAACATTAATTTGCATTCAGAAACGCCTCCAACCAACCATATATGGTTTGTGTGTTTGTTTGTGTTTAACGCCATCCCAGCTTCTGTTGCTATTTTCATGGTGAGAAATATTATGGCTGAATTATATCATGTTTTTACAATTTATTTGTTCTAAAAACTCCAAAACTGTATTCAGCTTAAATCTCGTAACTGATTTGAAAAAGTTTTCTCACAAAATTAAAACTACAATCTAATAAAACAAGCTTCGGCAGAGAGAACATGTTGGAGGATCTTCCCCTAGTATTAAAAACTTCTACAGCGAGTATAAACAATCTGGTCCAATATGTGAGAAAATTGATAGAAATTTCTTTTTACAACACTTGGACTAATTTCATGGAGTTTGTTTATTGTATATATAGATCCCACTCTGTTTGCCATTTATTATTAACATAGGAACAAATTATTGGTTTTAAATCCATAGGGGGTACTGCACAAATTTCGAGATAATGCTTCTTTTGCAGCAGAGTCGGCTTCCTCATTTCTTTCGATTCCACAGTGCCCAGGTACCCAACAAAACCAAATATTAAAATTATGACCCTCTAGTTCCAGCAGTTTTTAAAAAAAAATCATTTAAAGTGCTAGATGATCATTTTTACGGGATAACCATTATGGTGACAACACCTCCCTTTATAAATCCTGTGAATGTATACGTCTACCGAAATCACAGCAAAGAAAGCGGTACCAACTGAGAAGCCATTCTGTGCTCTCACTAAACAGATCAGCACAGTCTTTGAAAATTTGTTCTCTGCGCAGTGCATGGTTTGCCAAATCTTCCAGCAAAGCGAGATCAGCCTTGACACTTTAGCCACATTTCAAATGACTTCCCAGCTGTCTTGTATAGCTTTTCATACACAGGAAATTTGCGGCGGCATTTTCTTTTTGTAGTATCCCCATTCTACCACTAGATTCTCTGCGTAAGCATGCTAAGTGTTCTGCTTATGTTTACACATTCGAACGTATAAGTACAAGTTGATCCCACACTTTCTCTGAAAATGTTCTTATGCACTCATTACACACACATCTGTGCTAACACACTGTTGATAAATGAGGCCCCAGGTTCATGACATCATATCATTGTCACTCATTTTCATTGCGGGGTGTAAAGCAATGAATACTCAAATTCTAGTGTGACTATCCATGTCACTTTTTGGAGCATTTCACATTTAATTACTGAAAGGGCGGCAAACTATTGAGAGAAAGAAAGCCACATAAGCTAGACTCAAACCCACATCGTTCACACAGTCACCACAGCTTGATATATGCTGACCACTAGATCTCAGTTCCTTTTTCTTTGTCTAACCAGAACTTCCACCCTACAAGCCAGAGATGTAAGCCATAGTTTAAAGCTGGATGTTGGCTTTTAATGATATGTTTCCGTGACTGAGGCAAACAGAAGCAGTCTTTGGTAGCTTCCCAGCTGTTTCAAAGGTGGAGCAGCTTCTAGCCTTCACGCATCATGCTCCAGCCAGCTGTTCTTCATCAATTTTTCTCCTTATCACAGCTGCAAATGTGAATAATCCATGATCTCTCCTGTTCGAATGGGTGGGCTTGAGCTTTCACTCGCTCTCCCTTCTCTTCTCCTCACTTATCCTCAGGACAGATTTTCATCAGGCCTGCTCAATGTTTAACATGACAGGGTTCCATGGACATCACATGCAGGGGCTGCAGCGAGGCGACTGGTTTAGCTTGATGGGGTCAGATTCTGAGTCACGGCCCCTCGAGCACTCTTACAGCACCTATCAAATGCACGACCGGGATCGTGGCAGATGAAAATGTTTACCTTGCTGCACGCGTCTACCCACACTCTCTCTCTCTTTCTCCTGTGTCTTTCTTCTTCAAGATGTTTTGATGTCGGTTGAGGTCCGTATGGTTAGGGAGTCATGGAAGATTTCAAAGATAGGTTTATTTTACCATGTAAACCTTCCATTCCTGTGACAATCTGTAGGTAGACTGTGGTTCTTGTGGTAAAGCAGAGACAAATGTAAGGTAGACTGAAAGAGCAAGAGAGAAAAACAGAAAGGGAGACCCTAATAATGGCCAGGCCGTGGCTAGACGCAAGATTTAAAGTGACAGTGGACAAGTCATCCATTATTTATAGCTCCGGAGCCAGAGTATTTATTTTTTCAGCGGGCGTGAACAGTGAGGGATCGTGGCACAAAACAAGCAGCCAGTCATTGCCCATTCCCATGACTGTCAACTGCCCTGCCGCCACTGCTAACGTTAGCAACAACGGCTCTCGGGAAACCAAGTCACTGCAGTGCCTGTATCTCAATCAGAGAGCCAGGGGCAAAAGCCCCGAAACCCTGAGAAAACAACACGCACAGTGGCTGCTTACAAACACCTGTGGTTGGCAAGACTACAAGAACTAAAATGTAGCACTGCCAAATGAATTACTGACAGAATACTTTTTATGTATGGGATATTTTTGTAGTATATTTAAAAAAGACTATTATTTCAATATCCTCCTACATTTAAATCTTCTTTTGATTCTAAACTTATGTATATGGGTTAATGCAAACAAGTTCATAAACTGTAAATTAGCTTTATTTTGTTCATGAAGATTGTAGGTTAATATCGTGTCTACACCGGACACAACCGGCATGGTGCAACAAAATACCATAGAACTCATTATAATTAGTGATGCTGTCTACACTGGATGCGGCGCAACACGACAAATCCCCAACAGTAAACTGCTGCCTCGTTCTATTTATGACGTACTGACAAAAAGTTAAAATGATTTGACACAGTCCCTTTTTTGCATTTAGTATAGACAGACATTAATCTGTTGTGACGTGGTACAGTGCGACACGGCAATTGTTGCGTTCGGTGTAGACACGAATATATAAGGAGAAGTGTATATCTTAATTCCTGCAACTGGTCATGCTTTCTAGTCAAGTTACTAGGTTAAATTTAAATTGTTCTACACTGTGACAAATGTAAATTAAAATGGTACATAATTATGAAAGAATTATCAAAATGCCTTTTAAATTTGTTTAATGTGGAATATACCATTTCAACTTGCCACATGCAGCTGTAGAAATACTAACATTTTAAATAAAATAATGTTATTTAAAAAAAAGACAATTAAAGCAATTCTTAATTGGTTTACATTTAAAATACAGGATACAAAGCAATTCCCCCATTTCACTATTGATGAAGTCCATCACTGAGCTTACAACTGAAGTGCAGCTTGAATAATTCCTTGAATACTTGGGGAAAGTTACTTTTAAAGGTAATGCATTACAGTATTGCATTACTCGTAACTAATTGTGTTACTTGCATAAATGTTTAACACTACTTTTTGTCATTGGGGCTGGGCTTCTTCTTTATTATTATTTATTATTTTTAATAATAATAAAAAAATTTAAAGTTGCATTTTTGCCAGCTGTAAAGGCCCTTTAGCACTAAAAGTGAAATTAATAAACCTCCAGCTTAAGGAAGTGCCTCACTCCCAATTTCTGATTCCGATTCTGATTCTGATTTCTCTCAACATGGGGACAGGAGAGGTGTCGGAGAATAAATGGCAAAACAAAGTAGCTTGCGTATTTTTTGAAAAAGTACCTCAGATATTTAATTGCAAATTTAAAAGTAATGCATTACTTTACTAGTTATTAAAAAAATAATCTGCTTATGTAACTTGTATGTTACTTGTACTGCGTTACCCCAAGACAGAGAAATGAATCATAAATACAAGCTTGAAAATACATATTTCCTGTTCATGCTACAACTTTAGCTGTATTCCTACGAGAAAAACATTTAGCACTTGAGTTGCCACATTAACTGCAGACCTCTCTGAAGGTTTATGTACACCATTTCTGGTCCATGTTTGGTTGAGTAATTAAGAAGCCATGAGCCAGGTTGGGAATTCCCAGATGTGGATGCTACTGTTGTGCCCTCCAGCATTCTCAATTACTACAGCAAACACCCTGCTGTGAAACCAAATGCCTGATGCAAGTCACTCTCAACAGGATTGGCTTTTGAATGAACAGGTGTTATGGCGACTCATGGAAATACTCGGTAATAACAGCACCCACAGCAGTCTTGTTCCAAAACCAATTGGATATAGAACTAATTGTAAATTAGTATTTGTGTGGTTTTAGTGAAATGGTATAATACTGTGCTTGTAATTACCGGCACTGACATTAAAAAAACCTTAGTGTGCACAAATTCTCAACACCAGTTAAAATATGAGGGTGAAATTGTACATTATTTGTGTTCCTACACGTAATCTCAGAAGAATCACTTGAAAGAGCATTCAAAGGGGTCATATGACAACATTATTAAACATTATTGAACATTAAAAAAGAACTGCCTTTCTGAAACACGTCGATTTTTACAAAGATCATCGTTCTGAAAAGTGTAGTGTGCTCAGATTGGTCAGCTATCCAGTGCATTGTGATTGGCTGAATACCTCAAGCATGTGACGGAAATGTAAAGCCCCTTAACATACTGTGATGCCGTGTCCCAGTCAGACGAGACAAAACCAATAAAACCCATTACAAACAAGTCATTTGTAGCATACAGTGGTAACATAAGTACAGATTATAATGACTTATACTGTCTTTTTACGTGTTGCATTGCGTATTGAGCCGCGTAAACAAAACCATGTCTGCATTTGTGATCGGAGAAACAACAAACGCTACTCTACACTGCTCAAAACTCGCGCTTCAATCATCAGTGGCAAATCCTTTAAATATGAAAACGTACTTACAGGCTGTGAGTCAACATTATTTGTCAGAACACTGGCACTGTAGGCTACTCTCCCAGGAAACAGTCCTCCGTAAAATGCATTGCACATACACAAATATTTTGTTTGAACTGTTCTGGAACAGTGTTAAAAATACAACTTAACCACTGATTTCTAGTTGTGTCCTCTTTTGGAAGGCCAAACAAGTAGTTTCGCTTTCACAACGAAACACAGCGTCTCCACAACATGGGAACGGCAGCAACAATACTACAGCGAGAATTTTATGCCTCCTTTCTTTGCATGAACATTTGGCCGGTGTTATGCAAATCTTCCCACACAATGACGTAGACAGTTTCTTAACTTTTATAAAGAATATCTCTTTGGGTTTGAGACTTTAGTCTTTGCAACTTTAGGGATCTTATCTATTCACAAACAGCTTGTAACACTCCAAAGAGAAATGAAAACTTGAAATCGCATCATATGACCCCTTTAACAACAAACGTTCATTGGCCTACAGCCTGTATTCCTTTTGTAGGAAGCTGTGAAGTCTTTTAATCACAAGCTATGAACACTTGAATTATAAGTAAACACATTAAACAATTAAATGCATAATTAATCAAAATAAATAGCAGAGCAAGGCAGTATTTAAGAGATTAAAAAAGTAAAAAAATAAAATGACCACATGAAAAGGAAATGCGATGGAGAGTCAACACCGAGAATCAGAGGATAGAAGATGACTAGTTTTTACATGTTCCATTTCCCATAATTCATTTGATTAAAGTCAACAGTGACTCGCAGAGTAGATGTTTTGGAAACCATTATAGCCTGCAATTTGCAACTAAAACTGTGATCATCATTCATGGTTAATACATCACTTTTAGGAATTTGGCAGCAATTTTTGTGACTCTTCAGTGATACAGCCGAGATGTGGGACTGCTGTCGAGATCGGTCAGTGCATGTCAGGGTGGCTGATCTAAATCTGTCTGCCCATCTGGGAAAGCTCGCCCAGGGATTAGGTCAGAGCTGAGCAGAGATCCAGCAATAGTGCCAGTCCTGGACCAACAGCTGGTATGGGTCATCTTTCTCTCTTTCGTCTCTCTCAGACAATCTCTTACTCCGTTTACATGGTTTATAAACAAACAGATACCAGAGCTGATAAACTGTTTGGTAATACAGTAAGTCAATAAATTTCCCTAGGAAAAAAAAAAAATCTCTAAAGAATAAGGACATAAGGGTGATGAACTTTTATTATAGTCCCAGCTCTGAGGGTTAATCCCAAGCAAGTCTTAATGGATGAGATGAGAGTCTTAGTTTTAAAACTATAAAGCACTGTCGGATTCTCAAGTAGACATGATGATAAAGATCGCTTTTAGAGATATATGCAGTATAGACCTGCTGCACCTCCAGAAGATATAGCCTAAAACACTTATCATAACTAAACCAATGTCTGAACAAATTATTAGACTTGTCAGAGCTACAGACATGAATAATAATCAAATCGTGTGGCTTACTGAAGAGAGGTGTGCCATGACTGTCATAAGTGAGCAAATTTCACATTAAATTGAGTGACACAATCTCTTAGACTGACAGGAAAAGAGCGACTCAAACCACTCAATCTGATCAGATTTCTGAATTGGACTAAGAAGTAACCACTTAGAACAGAAACCAATGAGGATACCCAAGCAGCCGCTAGAAATACTGTAGCAACAACATAACAATGCTTTGTTAACCATTCAAAAGTTTTGTAGTTTTGTTTCTTAAAAATAAAAGTTTTAAGGGGGTTTTCACCATGATGCCACGGAAGAGCCTTTTTGGTTTTCCCAAACCACAGTTTCCACAAGCAGTTCTTAAAAGAACCATGGAAATTGAACCTGTTTCCACTACAAAGATCGTTTTGTGCAATGAAAAGATTCCATTGATGTTAAAGGTTCCCTCTCGAGAAGAGTCTCTCGACATGGCACATTGTATGTGACGTTCTTCATGAAACCATAGAGGCCAATAAAGCACCTTCATTTTTTAAGAATGTGGTTTAACTAAAAAAAATTTAATATATGCAAAGTATATGTTAACACAACAACAACAAAAAAACTATGCATCAGTGTTCATTCTTTCAGTCAAAAACACATGGAGTGCATTGGTGACATATTTTAGGACAATTTCTTTCTAGTCTGTCAGTAAACATCTGTGATAGTGGGTGGATAATTTTTATCTGCATCCTTTTGGCTTCCTTTCCTAACTCCTCCACCATCCACACCCACTTTGAAACACGGTGGCCATCATCCGAAACTTGGCCTTATCCCACCTTTACATAACCCAAGGCCTGATACTGTCACCCAGTCTGACCTCATTCAAAATCGACATGGATGAGAAAATACTCTTTTAGCCTAGTGATCTGTAACTACCTACCCATTCGATCTCTTTGCTAAGACTGGTGTTTTGCACTCTCTGCTTCCTCACTGTGCAGTTTTACTGTGGGCTGCTATAGAAAGTAGACACTTGCTAAGAATTTAAAGCTGAACATTTCCTAGGTGAATGCTTGTTTTCTTGCAGACATCCTCAAATCAACTTTAATCAATTGGAAACACACAGGCAGACACGGAGAATAAGAATGTGCTATTATTGATCAGATTGTTCAGTCTGGGCTTACTGATTAGCCCAGACTGAACAAATCGTGAAACAAAATAAAAAATAGAAGATTCTGAATCGACAATATGCAGGCATTTTTCCTAGGATTGAAACTATACAATTAAGCAGCAACCAAACACAAATAGAGTAATTTAAGTTAACGAATAACATTTTGCATTCAGAAACTGCAATCTTAATGACACAACCTCCAATGCAGGGTCATCCACAAATGATTCCATATCACACAGGCACTTGATATTCTCTGTAACTTTAAACGTGACTAAAGAAACCTGTCCCTGTCTAAGAATACCATATCACACAATAAAGGGCATGGCACATGGAACGAAGCAGCGTTTATCACACTCCTGTTTCCGTAACATAGCCTTTTTCAGCAGCCTGTGGCCCAGCAAAAGACTATACCCTTGACCCTTGAGCAACCATATACCTCGTGAACTTCCCCTGAGGTACTTTCATTTCAAAGAACTCTGCTTTCAATAATGGCCAGCCTGGTATTTTGATATTGAGATGAAGGACATGTTGTTGACTATTCTTTTCATGATTGTATCTGTAGTTATAGCAGGACAAAGACGGCTTAACAGAAAGGTCAAGTTTAAAGAAGTGCTAGTATGCATCTCAATTGAAATGCATGATATTCATGATAATTGGTGGAATGCATGAGATGCCTGGCATAGGTAAAGGCATAAAGAGTTATTGCTGTGTAGCAGTACTCAGAGTTATGGTTGACACAGATCAAGGCTGTACTCAATAACACAATTATAGTAAGAGCTGCTGTAATGTCCCCATATGTCTGATGTAAAGAGAGGGGAACTTTGACCGTAGCAGACTGCGCACCGCTCAGCAAACTCTAAACTGATGCATGATGTTTTTAATGAAGAAAATATGCTGGCCATGCACTACGTTTAAAAGGGGAGAAACTGGAGGAAGAGTTTTAAGTCAACATGAAATGAAATTTGCTTCTTGAATGTGACCTTTCTAAGTAAAACATGACATCCAGTGACCACTGGAAAACTTCACTACTTGAAATAAAATAGGCTAAAATGAATTAAAATAAACTAGTTGCCAAGGCAACTTTTTCAAGTTTTAAATTGAAGTACTAAAATAAATACAACTAAATCAACCAAAAATTGAAAATGAAAACGTTGTGAAAACTGTGCATAGTTTTAATAATAATAATAAAAAAAAAATCTAATAAAAGTGACAAGAACAAAATTAATTAACCTTAACTAAAAACCCATTTAAAATGTTATTTTAAAAACTATAACAGCATATCAGTGCTACTACAATAACACTAATGTATTATATAAAAGGTTGAAGGGAAGTGGTTGAGTAAAAAGAATGGTTATGTCACAAAATAAGGAAAGTTATTTCAGAGATGGAGCAAATTAATTACATTTTGATGAAAGAAAGAGTCAATTTTCATTTCATGCTGACAATAGAATTCTACACATCTTCACTTAATTTACACTGCAGAGTCATACTGGTTGATAAAATGAGACATTTGAAACTCAAGACTGATATTACTATATCCCCAAGACTATTAATAGCATATATCCTGTGACATTTGGATGAAATACACATAAAGCAGCTCTGATTTATACATTTAGAAGGAATGCTGACCTTTAAGTGATACAATATTTACTTAAGGGATGTAGAGGAGACCATTTTAAGACTGACGGAAAGACATTTTAACCTTTGTGTGACAGAACAATAACAGTTTGTCCACATCAGCAAGAAAATGTTCTCCGTAGAGGGAATGCCATTTTAGTTTGTCAGTCTTCAAGACAAATGCACAGAAAGCTGTGTTTGTTGTCTGTCAGAGCGAGATCAGAATCGTCTTTTTAGCGCCTCGTCAAATTAAACCACAATCTCACGACAATATACTTGTTTCAGCTCAACTTTGCATCAGCCTTGTAAATTAGGCAGGAGGTGAAAAGCTTCAATATTAATTTCAGCCTCGCATCCTCGTCGACACTGACGTTTCTTTTCTAATTGACCCCGGGTCAAATGGGCCTGAGATAATATTTTGTTAAAATATTCTCATTTCCTGGGGAGTCGCATTTCCATAACTTCACCTCATGCTTTATTTATGACTTTCTTTACAATTACCATGCAAACGACATCTTAACTGTCTCCTTCTCCCCCCAACACAGAACAGTTTAGTAAATATCAAACTGTATTCATTATTAATAAATCTAGTCTAAAACCTCTTATAAGTATATGATTTATTTAAGTATTCACGGGCCTAGGGTGGGTTATAGCACCCTCAGTGTGAGGTTACAAGATAAATAACTGTATATTCCAGTTAGAGGGCTACTAAGGAGATACATCAACCTCGACTGCTTTCAACCAATGAAAGAAGCTGCTAATTTACACGTCTGGCTCACACCCTCTCAAGACTTGGTAAACTTCACGCAGTAGTTGTTGGTGTTTACTTAACTCTCTCAGCAGGAGTGAGCCCCTGTTGTTTAGAGATCATATATTGCCCCTTTACTCAACCTCGTTTCTTTCAGCTCACAGGAATCCCATCATCTGCGCCTCCAGCAAGCTGTTTCTCTCATCAGCATGTGTTTGTGAGCGGCAGTCTCACATTTGATCCCCTCACCTACAATAAATCTTAACGGGGTGGAGACCAAAAACATCCCCATGGTTTTACAGCTCTCTCTTTGACTCGATTTCTAAAAGGTCCCAGCATGTTTGCCAAATTACAAGGTGGAATCTTAACAAATACTTTTAAAACTGTGTATCAACAAGTTGGCCTGCAATCTGTGCGCTGGTAATCATTTTCAATGCAGCGTGAAAGTAATAAATAAGACAAAAACTGCGTACTTTTTAACCAGTGAGAATCCAGTTGATTTCACTACTATCCCGATCAACTCGTCGGCTGTACTGATATCAGAGATGGCAACAAACATAACGCCACCTCAAACATCTGATGCAGGAATGAATCGTTTGAGTGTTGACAATGAATCGGTTCACACAAGAGATCTAAACGATTCGCTGTGTCCGAATCACTCATTCACTATTCAGAGTCAGCCAACAACATTTCAAAAGCATGAGTGTGAACATTTACATATAATCACATATATGAGCGTAATGTATTAAAATGGACAGTTATGAAAATAAACACATTAAATGAAGGAGTATTTATTTATGATATCCACTACCTTGAAAGGAACGAACAAAAACGAGTGAACGAATCCGACGCTGATGTAAACACCAAGCGCTGGACAACGCTCTAACATGTCGTCTCTTTTACATATCTACTTCTACGTTATGTATTTTATCACATAGGTATAAGTATGGTTCCATGTAAGTAGATAGTGCTGATTATTATTTAATTTGTTTATTTGTGCATGTATTTATTTTGCAGTCGAAATTATTTATTTTTCAACACCACGCCCACTGGGGATTAAATGACACAAAATCGGAGTGACCAATATTATTCTGACATAGGCTATAGCTATACGTGTCCTAAACTGATAGTAAAGTTATTTATGTCAGACTGTATTTCAAGTTATTTTTTTGTTTGTTTGCTTGCTTGCTTGTAAAGATACAACGAAAAACAAAACTCTCCTGCAGTTTATTTGGGTATTTTCAGCTGCCTCGTGTGTTTAACAAACCACTGTAACAAACAGCACATGGATATTTTCGTTTTGAGACCATTCAACCAGCACTTGATTAAAGCATGGTTAAACCTATTTTACCTTGGAAAATAAAAATAACCTTATTTTGTAATATGCTCATTTTGCCAGCATTGTGGTTTAATGGGTAGTTTGATGACATTATATATATATTTGCTTATAATTAATAAACAAATCTGTTTAGTTAATCTTTAATTAATCTTGAAAATCGTCCATGTTGTGCATGTCGATTTATAAGTGGCATGTAGACCGTATCCGACCATACATTGATAAATATCATTAATTGATATCAGTGTAATCGCATAGCATGTGTACTGAGTCAAAGAAACCCCATTAAGATCATCTGTTCGGTAGATTCTGTTTGTTCTGGGACACACCTGTTTACTTTGCCCAGCAGTTTATTCATTCACAGGCGCGCATAACCAAGCAACCCCTGTTGTTTAAGGACCAAACACCCCCAACTGCTATCACCCCCCCTATAGTTTAAACCCTTAACCAATCGCAGGACCCGGGGGGCGTAGGCCAACGGCAGTCCCTGTGGACTGAGAATTACTTCATTCTCAAACTCGATGTTCCTCAGAGGAAAAAGCGCCTGTTTAATTCACCGAGCCAACATCCAGTCAGTAGTACGACAGTCCGCGCGGATCGTATCCTCGCCTTGCTGGTGCATTACAAGAGAGTGAGGAGCGAACAGAGCAGTACGGAGGGAACTGTGCGCAAGAGGAGGCGTTTATGTGCGCTATAGAGCTTGTGGTGCTGAAACGCGCTCAGTTGCACCGGCGAGCGGAGCCCCTCTGATCAGGAGAAACGGAGATTTTTGTTCTGTCACCCCTATACGGATGATTTACTCCAAATACTTGGATTGATTCAAGATCTTCGCATTGAAGAAACTTAATTTGAACACAATTTTGTTGGGAAATATTAACAACACGGGAACGATCGAGTGAAAGTTCTGAACTTTAAAGAGACAACCTGCATTGATGCTTAGACTGTGTTCAGATGGCAGTAGAGACTTCCAGCTCTCAGAGCTGAGGTTAACATAATCTGCTGTGTTTTTAATTTTTTAACCAATTCAAGAGGTGGGCGAGGACCAGCTTCCACATTCAGTCCAGCCGGAGCTTTCGTGCGCACACTTTCAGTCTGGACTGCAGGACAAGTGTTGAAGACTCCGGAAAGATGTTGACGTTTTACATCGCATTGTGCCTTTTAGGAACAGGTAAGAGATTTTGTTTTAGTTCAGTAACTATTCTAATGATAGAATCGGATGTTTGTGTACTAAGCGCTGCGTCAACCTAATCATAACGCGATTACCGATCGTTCAGAGCGCTCCGTTTTGAAGTTAACGCAGTGGTTCTTAGGTGTGTCATAATTGCATTTTGTGACATATGAGGTCCTAGAGAGACCCTGCCGATATATTGGGCGAGTGGCACTGCGCCAAATACAAACAAGGCTAATTTGGAAATTAAACTTGTCCAATACAGGCGTGTACTCCAGCATAATGCAGCTGATGTTGATATACTGCTCACCGTGCCCCTACAGAAAAGTACCGTGGCAGTGCCGTATCATATGGTAGCTACATAACACACAATAGCTGCTGAAATGTATGTATTTGCATATTTCTGCAAGGTAGTTAATGATGTTAGCCTACATGGCCGAAACATGAGCGCCATAGTTTTTTTTTTTTTTTTTTTTTTTTTTGGTAGGCTGTTTGGTGCATTTATTTTTGTTAACTCTAGTTATAAATCCTTTTGTGTGGCTATGAAGAAATACTCTGAAAACTTGACCACTTAAATATGGTGTGTATATGTACGTTTTAAGGAATGAATAGATGTGCTTTGGGAACTTTTTGTTGTTGTTGTGTGATGCAATCGCGAGAGCGTCAGTACATGGAACAAGTGGCTGCGTTTCTGACTAATCATGCATTATATGCATACTGGACTCAAGGCTATAGCCTAATGTAGCTACATGACATACTTCAGGATGTTATCCAGTGCCCCATTTAGTGAGATCATCCAGACAGCAGACTTAGAAAGAGAAAAGTTGAAGAAAGAATGAACCAGGTGTGACCATGATAATGGCCATCAGCTAACACCCTTCTGAGGGTTTGGAAAAGTGTGTTAAAAGCCACAGAGGTCTACTGCATAAGAGATGTGCTGATCACAGACTCCAAAAACAGAAGAAACACATCTTAATAATTTCACAACCAACGCCATCAGGAAGGCACAATCTCCTCTCTCAAACAGAATAATTTAACAGCATTAAATAAATATAAATGGTGCCAGGCAGAGGTGCGACATTTCTCGATACAGTCTAAAGGGATCCGGGAATGCGCGCGATCTGAAAGATTATGCTCGTCGCAGTGTTGATTTATTCATTATTTTAGTACTTTATGTAGTAGTGTGGCCGCGGGCATCTCTCGCTATCCTGATATGTTTTGAGTATGAATGAGCTGGCTATCGCTTGCTGAACTAAGTGCGCTGCCTCTTTGTTTCTGACAGAGACAGCAGCGCTGCAGAGTAGGGTTGGGAGCGGGGAACTGTTTCCACTCTTTAAAGAAGACCGAAATCGAATGATATTTACGTATTTAGAGGATTCCATTAAGGATTCTCGAACATGCATTTTCACGCCGACGCGGACGGAACACCCTATTATATATACTCTGACAGTGCGATGAGTACAGTCCGACTCCCGAACAAATGACTCTCATGAACAGGTTCTTTTTAGTGACTCATGGGTCATAAACATAAATTGAGATTAATGTAGTCCGATTCCTTACAGAACGAGTCTTATGAACAGGTCGGTTTTAGTGACTCACAAACACACATCGCCAACAGTACAGCATGAACCCGAACGAACGACTCATATTAGTCGGCTCTTTTTTTTTGTGAATAACAAACATTCAGCGTGACCGTTGTTGTTCAATTTCAGAACAAATAACTCTTATGAGCCGGTTCTTTATAGTGAATCAAAATCAGTGCTAGCGGATACTGAATCAATTCTGGCTAAACTATTACTGTCATTACTTCTTATACCCTACCCAAAATGAAGCAAGAACTGTTAGGTTACTGTGTTATGTTCAGACTGTTCAGTACGTTGTAAATAAGTTGTATATGATGTCTGTCACACAACTAATTAAAAATTTTTTTTTATTATTATTTATATTTTTATGAGTTAAATTAATTCTGTTAAAATCTGGAATTATTTCATTATTTGGCAGTGCAAAAAGATTAACATTTCCTTCCAAATTTTTATTTCCTAGAAAGTATGTAATGTAAAAGTACTGTAGTTATTCTCATCACTACTGCAGAGTGACATTGTGCAAAGTGAAATGTGTGTAAACTTCTTATTGCACAACAACATGCAATTTGAATTATTTGCAAACATAAAAAAACATAAAGAAAACATGTCTCTCTTTGCACAGTCTATGAGGATTGTTTTCTACAGTGTTGCATTTAAAACCTCAGTTCACTTTGTACACTCCTAGTTGTTGGCCACCGTATTCAAATTTGAGCTGTTTATTTCACACCAAAGGCGGCGCTACATTTTGCATATTCTGTATGCTGTGAGAGAGGTTGATTCATTTGCTGAGTAGTACAGCATCCTCCAGCCTGGCCTATTTTTACCGTGCATCTGTTGTTTCCACGCCTTTTAACAAATATTTTATTCATTGGGTGTATTATTAACGCCGGCTTTGATTCAGCTCTAGATAAAGGCTTCAAAATCCCCCAGCCCCCTCAGATCCAAAAGTGTTTCTTCTCCCAATTAACGGCATAAACGCAAACGAGGCAAAGCGCTTTCGGTCGGCGCTCCAGTAAACGAATTAAAAACAAATGTTTATTGGCGGTTAAGCTGCGCTTTCTGTCTGTCTCTTTGATAAATGAGGCCGCCGTATTGACATGGATGGAGGCGGTAATTAAATTTAAATATTGAATCAAATGCCTAGCACCATCACAAACTTAAAAATATAGGCGGAAATGTTAATAAAATGCCTGCCTGGTTCACAAATAGGTTCTAAATTTGTAATAATCATAGCATAAAAGTAGAGTATGCTTCAGTTAAGCACAATAACAGAGCTTTATCTGAGGATATGTTATCAATTTTCCTTTATAACAGCTATTTGTTGACTATTGGCTTTCATGTGTACTTCCTAACGCATTTCAGGGGAACATATTTGTTGACTATTGAGCTTTTCATGTGGACTTTGTAACTCATTTGGGGGGAAAATATGACCCTGGCTGCACTAAGTGGGTGTGTAAGTAAGACAGAAGGAGGGGGGAGAAGGAAGAATAGGATGTAGCAGAGCAATTCTTTGACAGACTGGTGGCAGCTGCTTTGGGAGGAGCAGAGAGGCTCCCGGATGGCCAGAACCACTCATCTCACCTGACAAGCATACAAGCAGCACACCACACTCGGAAAAACCACCAGCAGCTCACATCTGACTCACCAGCTCCCTCTCTGAATAATGGCTCATAGATAGATAGCGCAGAGAGAGAACGATTGTCCTGTTTCACACAAACACACATGCTTCCTTACACACTCACCCAGACATATACACCCCGAACGCATGTGCAAACATACATCTCCTTTATCTCTTGGTCTCCCTTTTGTTTGTCTTCTGTCTATTTCTCTCTTTCTCTCTCTCTCTCTCTCTCTCTCTCTCTCTCTCTCTCTCTCTCTCTCTCTCTCTCTCTCTCACACACACACACACACACACACAATTTCAGAGTGTCTGACAAGACGAAGGCTCAGAACTAGTAGCAAAGAGTAAGGTTTGAAGCAGAGAACATGATAGAGTCTTGAAGAGACCAGCCCCTAGTGCCAGATATTCATGTGCATGCCCTTACCAAAGCTCAGCCGTTTCTTTCTCCCAGCCTTAATTTGCTTTCTCGGAATGTCCCTTAATCTCCCAGTGGAATTCTGTTGCACTGTGCCATCGGTATTCCAAGTAATCTCCAGCACTGTGCTTTTTTTTTTTAAACCTTTGGCATGGGGTTGGCAAGTCCCATAAGGCAGCGTTCAAAGGAAGCGTGTTAAGATCATAAGACTTTCGCCTACTGCTTCCTTCCTCCCTAGTCCTTTTGCCTTGTAAAGAGCAAAAGAAATACATAACTGACTATCCCTTTGCGCATATTTATTTAAATATTTTTATCATTTTGTTTCCTAACGCACATTTTCGTTCACATACTTACCTTCTTTCCTGCTTTGTAGTGTTGAGCATCAGTATCAGCAAGGTAGACGATTGAATATACTGATGCATTAAGACATTTAACATAAAGTTGTGTAACATCCTGCTTTCAAAAATCAGCACATATTATGCATTTTTGCCATCTGTGGTAACCAATAGTCTATGTAAATATCCATTTGTTTTAAACATATGATTCTTTCTCTATACACATAATAATTAATATCATTAAGTACTTTCTTAGTTATGTCTAAAGCTGACTTAAATTTGTTCTAGACCATTAGGCATCATAATGCTGTGTAGGGTATCAGAGTGAATCAGACAATTTAAGATTCGATCAGATTGGTGTTAAAACAACCCAAAGAGCCAAATCCCACAAAGAGGCCCAGGACAACAAGACAATGTCATAAATCTGTCCACAATACCCTAGCACCAGCCAGTCTGAAGCAAGCGCAACCAACCAACTCTTTCACAGAACAGCTTGCAACATTAAAACAAAAGAACACTTATTGATAATCCCAACACAGGAAGGATATTGTCAATTTTGGGGCAAGAAGCCCAAGATTAATGATTGAAGAGACAACATCATGACATCACATAAGGGAAACCATTAGTAGAGACTTCGTTGGGTGGTTTCCCCCACCCAGGACAAAGACCAGTCTTCTTCTAGACCTTTTTGTTCTTCACAAAGCACAGCCTCACGTTCACAGCATGACAGAGATAGTCTTTTACAGATATATGCACCTAAATTATGCTAAAAGGACTTATGAGCAACTAATCATTTCTATGCATAACTCCATATTATGTATGTAACCCACACATTTGAATATCATTTACTAATCACTCGTTGTGTATGGCTTTTGAATGACTATTGAATAGTTTATAGGTTTATATTCATGTTGGGTATATATGAGTTAAAAAAATTAATGCTTTACATGTTTCTATCAATCAATACTTTGTAAAAATTAATTATATTCTCGTTATAGAAATCATGTCCAAATTATACTCTGCAACAGCGGGAAATTTCGGACCATGTGACTGATAAGATAACATGTTGATTTATGTATTGGGAGGAGAAACATAACAACACCCCAAGCTAAGACCTAAGGTCTAATTGGTCAAGACACCATTTAGGATGTGTCCAACAGCCCGGTTTAAAAACTCAGGGCACTATCAAATTATGCATTTTGCCTTTTTGGCTTTTGCCATTGCTTTGAGCCATGATTTTTTTGCCACTCCTTTTTGCCACTGCTTTTTAGCGCTCTTTGAGCGTTCTCTGACTTAAATGCTAGCTGCCCCTCCAAAACCATGAAGAGAAACACCAACTAGTCTTGTCAAACTTCATTCTTTCTTTTTCTGTAGTTTATTTTCTTTCCATTGAGAGCTTTTTTTTGGAGTTAAGTTTTGGAGCAAAGTCCAACTCCGACTATTCCCGCCTCAAAACTTTAACCAGCCCACTGACTCTGCACCATTCGTTAGCCAACAACCAAGACGTCACTTCAACGACTACTGAACTTCCAGCCAATCAGCAACCTTGGGAAACCCCTTTCTGCAATGCAACAACAAAGGGAACCCCCTACACAGGCAATGCTAGTACCTCCAGATCCTAGCTGAACTGGTGCATTTAATATAAACCTTTTTAACCTCATTGAGGAACAATTATTAAGTGATTGATGGTTGTTCAGGCCTATGCTACGGCACATATTGCTATAAACTTGGGATTTCACATTTTCGTTCTATTAAACTCATTATTTCCTTACTTTCTCTCTTCCTGCAACTTGTTTGAATGTGTGAGTGCGTTTATGTGTTAAATTAGTTTATATTGTCTTAGATTTATCCAATAAAGTTATTTATATTGAAAAGAGATGTACAGTAACTTGGGTTTTGTGCTTAAAAGTTAATGTCTTAAACTGCCGATGTTGTTACTGTGCTAATTAATTGTGTTTTCACTATATTTTGGATATTAAAATCCATTGCAGTGTCATGTGATACAGCTCGTTTAATGAATTGCTGGCCGACTCAGTGATCAGCCGTAAAACAGTGATTATGTCCAAATTCCCTATACAATCTTAAATAATTCCCTTTGAGCTAAATTCACCTGTTTCCCTTACAGGTGGTTGGGAAGTCTGTCTGAAACCAGTTTCTTTAGTTGGTACCTTCCTCTGCTTTCTGTTAAGTAATTGACTGACTGGGCAGCAAGGCTGCTGGCTTCGGTTTCAGACTCAGCCACACACATGTAAACACTCCAACAAACAGCTTTGCGGATCTGCAGACTTGATGTCTTAGCTGGATCCATTAGAGGGACAGATAGTTTGACCCGCACACGGGGCCTCCCATTAGTGGTGAGGACTGCTGGGCGCTGAGATTTAGTGGGGTTGTATGGTGGTATTTCTGGCCATGTGGCTCTCTGGGTTTGTTTTAGGAGCTTTCTGTATTATGCATGAGCTGAATGTCATAGGAGACCATATAGGGATTGAAAATGACTTTTTATGTATGTGTGTGTATTGTTAAGATGCTTAATGTAAAGGTGTGTAATATGAGGTTATGTGTCCACTGTAATGATTGACCATAAAATGTTGACAAAATTATACAATAAATGAAGACCATAAAGGTTTACATATATATAATACAGATAATTAGTGTAATTCGTTCTCTTTTCCTCTTACTTCATTTGCTTACTTTTTTTTCTGTGGAAACCAGTTTCTGATTCAGGGTAAGATAAAGTTTGAAATAATGAATAGTCACTTTGTGACATACAAAGTCACAATTATAAGAGATAAAGTGACAACTGATAGATATATAGTTGCAAATGTGAAATCCCATTGCAAGTAAATTTTCTTTTAACTGTGAGGCAGAAATGGGCTTCCATATCTCAGCTGTTTTTCCTTATTGAAAAGGAGTAGAAAAGTTGGAAGCGAGCAAGTTCAGTGATGAGTGTGTGCATTTGAGTTAGAGAGAGAAAGTGTGTGACACACGATTCACAATAGCGCAGATGCAGCAGAATCTGTCTGGTGCAGGAAGACTGCTGCATTATTTAGGAGATGCTCGTATGGCATAGATATGGATGAGTTTTGGCCTGCTTTGATTCGCTTGCACTCTGCAGACCGGAGCGAGATGGACTGGCTGCGAGCGGTTGAGTGCTCTGGGCTCTTTTAAAGGGAGAGGTAGGCGCTCAGAGACAAATTCAACATAAAGGTCAGTTTTGTTTACAGCAGAAAGCAAATCGTGAGATTTTCTCCCCAGACAACATTCTAGCGTATGAATTTTATATGTGTTGCTGGGACTGATGTTGAGAATGATATTCAAGTTTGTGAATAGGATTAAGGGGATAAGGATAATGCTATAGCTTCTCCATATAGTAAAAAAAAGGAAAACCCTCATTGCAGGTAAGCAAAAATCTGTAAGTAAACCTTTACAATACCTATGGTGAAAAGGCCACAATTCCTTGTTTTCCATATTTCCCGTGGCCTCATTTGCGCGTCATAACTTTCAAACCGTGCTCCTGATGACACATACAGCTGTTAGGTTAAGGGGGTCTTGAAACAATGGCTCTCTCTGTTTTCTGCCCAAGACATGCTACACACAGCCGTATTGTTCACAGACATAAGAAAGCGACCCTAGGGTCTCACCCACGTTTTCTGCAGCTTTCCACCTCCGAAACAGACGCGCACATACAGGCAAATATTAAGGAGAATTAGTGGAATAGAGAAAACAAATGAGAAGGTTTTGAAGGGAAAGGCTGTAATCAGCTTGCCCATGCAGGAGCACACAGATAAAGAACTTGGCATTGCGTTCAGGGGGGCTTTTGTTATCAGCTGTCAGTGTCTCCAGCTCACATGCCTAATGGCAGAGCCCAGAGGAGAGGTGGCCAGTTGTTCCTCACTTGGGACAAGGCCATCTCCTCCATCTCCATTGTTTTTTCAGCCCCTCTCTTCCTCTTGCCTCGGCTCCATCCACCCACATCCTCACCTCATCTTCCTTGGGCGGAAAGACGAGCGAGTGGACAAAGAGGAATTGTGCTGACTTCTTCCTCTAGAGGAGAAAATGAAAAAGAGGGCAATGATGTCATCGGAGGTCTTCAGTTACATTAAAACGGACAGTTTGTTTTCCAAGGCCAAGAGTGACTCTTAGAGCGGAATTTTATCTTCTGTATCCACATCCCTTGGGATTCCTGTCAACATGGTTGTTGTTTTTTAGGGGAGTGTGTTTATTCTGATGATGAGATACAGTAGGCAGTAGGGTCAGATAATCACAGATATTTGCATACAGTGGAAAATAGAGGGTGTTTACTGCTGACGTTACTCCCTGATCACAAAGGGGTGAGGCTCAGCAGCCTGGGTTAATTTGGAGAAAATCATTAAAACAATGCCTAAGGAAAGAGACAAAATTTCAAACACTCATTTCCTATTTTTAGAAGCACTTTGCTTGCATTTTTTCTCCCAAAATGCAAAAAGTGTCACTCGTTACTGGGGGAAATATATCGCAATTTGGTACGAACAGGAGCAAGGAAGTGTTTTGACACAGGCGTGTGTAGAACGAGCTGGGATTTGGTAGAGCGCACATTGGCTCCTATTTTACTATCACCTCCAGTCCTCGAAGACAAAATTTCATATCTCCTGCTGTGACACGGAAAGCAACAGTAAATTGAAATTTATCTTCCATGTTGCTGCAATATCTGGGCTCACATTATCCTCTCGGGCCGAGATCCCTAAGCCCAGTCTTAAAAGATGGCCCTGATAAGACAGGATGTTTTCTGCGATGGAAAAAAATCCAATTCTGCTATGAAAACCGTTCATTTTATCTGTCTGTTTATTTATTGAATATTAGATTTTTTGTGTGTTTACGTTTGGGGACAAATGCTGTACTGTAAATCATTGAGCGAGATTCGACATTATGTTCCTTCATTATCAGTTGTGGGGTTTGTTGTACTTATGGATTCATGCATTCATTCATTGATGAGTCATAGATGTTCAGATGGACCGACAATTAGAAGTAATTGATTGTTTCTCTAGCACACACACACACACACACACAGTTGAAGGGTGTGCCAGAGGGGCAGCTGAGATGAGTGTCTCGTGGTTAAAGCTGCATGCCCTTTGTAGGGTGATTAGTTAAAGCCTGACTGCTTAATTAACGATTACTCCATCACAGAAGACATTGTGTGCCTGAGAGAGACAGAAAAGCTCTCAAGAATGTCACAGTCTGATTGTAATATTGTGTGCGATGCTTTAAGATCAAACTTTGCCCCTGATATTCAGTTTTACACAATGTCACATTGTGAAGGCCATTTTTATTTGTTAAACATTTTTCAAGCTGATAAATGACTTAAAAAAGGTTCTGCCACTTTTAGATGTGTGCAGTAAAGCTTTTCGGTTAGTTTATCTGTCATGTTTTAGCTATAAACAGAATATTATGGAGTTTTTCATACTGATATAGTAATTATAGTAATATAGTCTTTGATATACATGCACTAGTTGGACACTGATTTCAGTTACACTGTCTAGATTCTATCAGCATAGGATCTTATACCTGCTTCCATTATTAGATAGCATCATATTAACAACAGATCTCAGCTCAGCACAGCCCTACTTGAGCCTTTGGCATAAAGAGTGTCATGCAGACGGGAAGGCCGTCATTATCAGCTATTTGTGAGCTCCTTCTCTCACTCTTTCTCTCTGTCTGTCTCTTGTTCTCTGTCACACACACACTCACATCCCTTAACCAAATAGTTCGTTCTTCTTTTCTGGAAACCCCAGTGGAATGTGCGCGCAAATATTGTGATTGTGAGCTCGACCGTTAACCATAATACTCAACACCGGAGAGAAGACCTCACTCAACCTCCCCCCACCACACCAGGGTTGAAAGGCATCTCTGTTTAGTTTTCAGACAGCTGGGAAAGAAATTGAGAAAAGCGTGTATGTCTTTCCTTTTCTCTCCCTACCATCTTTCTTGTTCTTGATTGCTGGGATATTACCGCATGGCTTTAAACGCCACAGTGGGAGGTCGAGGGAAAAGATGGCCAATTTGCTATCAAGTGAGGGGTGTCAGTCAAGGCGCGTCAAACAAGCTTTCCGCCGTCACTCATGTGTCCAAACATGGTAATTTTATCGAGCGCTCCAAAGTTATCTGAAACAAGCCAGTGCCTTTGGAAAATAGAAGGGGCGATCAAATGATTTAGAAGGTAGAAAGGATGGCTGCAAAGAATGCGAGAGAACCATTTAGCCAAGGTGTGGAAGGCTCAGGAGTCCATGCGGCTTGACAAAGTGGTGTGCCAAGGCAGAAAGGGAAGAGAGAAAAAGAGGGGGATCAAACAGATTAACTTCCAGACTCTTAGCTCTGAAGGTAATGGATACCCTTGTACTGGTGTGAAGGAACCCCTTCATCTGTTCTCCCAGTTTAAAAGTAGGAAACACAGTAACAAAGACATACCAGATGAAAAGTGACCGTCGGACACAGGAGACTGGATAGGGCATTTGGAGACACCTGGGGGCAATGATGAAGCCGTAACAAAGCTGACGAGGTTTGAATGCCCAGGTTGGCCGGAGCTGGGTGGATGAAAGGGGAAGCAGGGCGGAGGGGTAGTAGTGTTGATGGGTTGAATTTGATACACAGCCTCTTTCAGACGATGAGGTAATGTCAGGCAGTGCCCCTGGACCTTCCTGATTGATGCATTCCAGCCACTCTACTGCTGTGGGTGGGCTGTAAAGGATTACAGCACCGAACCCTGCACATAGAAAGACAGAGAAATCTCTAATGGTCTGTGACTATTGTCTGGGCGAGGCGTCCAAACCCTGCAGTTCTCTGCGGAGATGAAGAGGAAGTTCACACACACACACACACACACACACACACACAGGGACAGGTACACGATACACACTGAAAAGAGCTTCCTCAGCGTTGTTGCGCAGGATATTGGCTGTTTACATTTGAAATTCTCTCCCTGTTTCTGGCTTGCTGTAAACACTGGTGTGGGGTGCTTGTCAGTCACAGATAAGGACAGAGATAAATAGGAGAGGGAGGGAGTGAGATCGAAGACAAAGAGAACAAGAAACAAAGAGAGACAAAGAGAAAGAGAAGTTGCTTGCTAAACATAATGTCTCTTGGAGTGAATAATGAGTCTGTATGGACAGATGAAGTCTAAAAAAGTGATCCGATGCTTACATTAGAGCCTGGTTTCTCCCAAGGTTTTTTTTCTCCATTCTGTCACCTATGGAGTTTTGATTCCTTGCCGCTGTCACCTCTGGCTTGCTTAGTTGGGACACTTATTTTCCAGCGATATCGTCGACTTGATTGCACAGATACTATTTAAACTGAACTGAGCTGGATGATGACATCGAGTTCAATGATGAACTGCCTTTAACTGAAAATTGAGTGTTTACTATTGTCATTTTGCTAAATTGATGCACTATTTTCCTATTTAATACTGTAAAGCTGCTTTGATACAATCTGTATTGTTAAAAGCATTATATAAATTAAGGTGACTTGACTTGACTACATTAGCTGAGCTTTTTAGAACTTTACCAAGCCGCCTCACAAAGTGACACTTTTTATGCGGTTTCATGCATAAATATGCCTGTTATGCAGATTAGAAAGGAATAGGCTCCACAGTCCCGCAATACTTCACTCTGCTCTGCTGAAAAATCTGCTTAGGCTAGCATGAGTTTCTGTGATTGTGGTATATATAGCCATGCTGTTCACCAGCAACATTTGGCTAGTGATACTGATAGATCAACACGATCTAAAATATATAATGCTAAACAGCTTTGCTAGTGAGGTATCCATTATGCAGTGTGATCTAGAGCATTATTTGTACCTTGTGTTGTCACCAGAGAAGAACATTTCCTTGCCATCCCTATTTTGTGTTACTTGTATAAATGAAAAAGAATAATAGGACAAATACATAAGAAAAGCCATCAAGTAGACAAGGAAGTATGGGCTGGCTCATGTGTGGAGGATAGTATGAGAAAACAGGAATAAAGGGTCTTATGCTAATGCAAACTGCTTGGTACTTTACCTCAAGCCACTTGTTTTTTGCTTTCTTCTCGAATGGATTGTGTATGTTACCAAGGTGTGACAAAAACAGCCTCACCAGTATGCTGAGAAAAAGATGCATTGGTATTGGAGGACGCAGTGGGTCTTCAAGCTCTGGGCTCCAGGCTGGCTTTGTATGCAGCAGGCTGCTTGGTTTCAGGCATTCCCAATCAGGGCCACCTCAAAGCAGGTGAGAGAATTAGTAGTGTGTTCCTGGTTGGAACCGCACTTCTCTAGGTTCTTCTCACTTACAGCAGCAAGCGAAGCGAGATACTCTTCTGCCTGAAGATACAGGTTCAGCTTCCTCTATGAGCTGCATCCCACTGCGAGGAGATTTAGTGATGATTTATGAAGCCCTCTAGAAAACGGCACAAATGTGAAAGGTTTTCATATGATATTGACATCTCGCTTCCAAAGTCAATGTTTTGCTGAGTTTTGGTGGAGCTGCAGCTTTGAGAAAGCTTGTTTAGATATGAAGGGATTTCACAGGCAGAGGAATTTGTGGGAGCTTTTTTAAGGGAGTATTTCCTTTTGAGCTATGTACTACTAGCATGGCCAAATAAAGCAAAAAGTATGCTTTTAAAAAGTATTTAAACAGCAAAATAATGAAGACATCACTGTTCAATAAGTAGTTCAATTTATTAGCTACATTAATCAGAATAAACTTTTTTTTCTCTTTCAAATAATATGGTTCATTACCCTAACTGTCAGCTGTTTATGGCTGTAACAGTTTGGCACATTAATATAGAACATGCAATGTAGTCTAATTGACCCTCCACCAGTCCAGCCTTAAAAAAAAAAAAAAACCATACTGGCCAATTCTACCTAAGTAAGTTGCCATACACCATTTGTCTTAAAAGCTTGTGCTTTTTTCTAATGGAAGTAATAGAGAATAGGCATATTTTGGATGGTTTTGAACTCAATATTACAGAAAATCATTAAATGTTCTTGCTGGGTTACTTATAGATCCACAAGATACCCAGAAAGTATATGGTACCATAGAACAGAAAAAAGGGGTTTCAAATTTTTAAAATGAATCTGGAAAAGTACACATAGATTATCAATAAGAACATTGCTATTTCCTCCAAGGTAAATTCATGTTACTAATTTACAGTCTTTCTTTTAACACAATTTTACATATTGATTCAGGTCACTGTAGTACAATAGTAACTTGAGAGTTCACAGTACAGCAGTAAATGTGTGCTGTTCACTTACACTGATGTTAGCAGTTGTAATCATGATGAAATGAGGGTTTTCCTGTAAGCTGATTGTAAGAAGTATTTGCCTCATTTCTGATTGTCTAGTTTTTGTAATTTGAGCTTCTTTAAAAAAAAAAAAGGTTGTATTGTATTTTATAGTTCTTAAAATCTGTCAATTAAGATTTTTTTATACCAATTTATGAGGACATATTACTGCAAATCCACAAATTTGTTCCTATATGATGATCTACGATTGGGGAAGTCTGTGCAAATTAACAGCAGTAATCAAGATGGCCAGAGTTTAAAAAAGAGTCAGTTAGATTTTGGAGTTTTAACTATTTATTTTATTAAAAAAGGTTAACAAGTCTTGACAGTATTCTGATTAATGTGGACATTTGTTAAGTGTAGAAACTGGTGCAGGGGTGTGTCTGATGTCTTCACTTTTTCACTCAGCTTGTTGAGAGGAGGTGATGGATAGGCTTCTAATGGACCCCCTCAATCACAAGCTACTTAAGCAGGCTGATCAGTAACAGAGAGCAAAGAGGCCAACCCAAGCCCCCTTTCAACAGTGCCACAGGGAGGTTCAGCGATCATCCATGCTAGCCATTAGCCCTGTAACAGTCCTTACGCTGCAAGCTTTCGCTCGTTTACCAGGCATCTAAGAAATCTACGGTCCAAACTCACCGTGAAAGAGTCTTGAATTGTCAGCCATAACCTTAAAAGGCTCTGTTAAAGCTGAGTCTTTTGTCCCAGTGTGATGCGGTAGCTTGGTGCGAAACATCTTTTGTTTTGCTAATGTTATTAATGGACTCACTTAAGTGTAAAAGCAAAGCAGATTCAACTCGGTAGGAAAAAAAGAAAAGGTGTTTTTTCTTTTTATATACTTTTCATATTGCACAAAGGTGTTTGTACTGTGGGCATGTCAGTGTGAAGGTGTGAAGTGTACTTATTTGTCGGGGGAAGCTTCCTCAGAGTCTGTTGCCATCACTGATTTTTATTAAACACCAGAGTTTAAAGTGGGACGAACTCATTAGCCATATTCCTTAGAGCCAAGCAAAGAATTCACAAATATTAGTAGAAGGTGGGGTCTCTCCTCTAAAAAAAAAAAAAAAAACTCTCCAGTTCTCCCTTTTGTCTCCATCTCTCCCTGTGATAACAAGTGCCAGCTTCATGGAATACCCATAACACAAGTCAGTGTGTGTTTTCACACCAATTAACAGCTCTCTTTTGGTGCCTGCTGAGGTGATGATGGCCTGTCTCTGGCCAAGCGCATGGTGTTTGTGTGTATTTGAATTTTATTTTTTTTAGACGCACTGAGAGAAAGCTTTTTCTATGTTCAATAGTTAGCAGTATAATTAGTAGTTGTAGAACCTTGTCGGTCTGATAGAGAGGGAGCCAACAGGTCCAATGAACGTCTTTCAGTTTTCATATAGAGTTCTCTCAGTCTTTGCAAATCTACCATTGGCTGACTTGCTCTCTGTCAAATTAACAGCCTACTTTGTGCCGTTCACAATCTGCCCCTTATGAGGTAAAAACTCCTCCATTGGCCTGGAGTTGAGTGGTCATTAATATCAGGCTAGTCCTCATTGGCGCAAATGGCAATGCTGGAGAAAAATGATTCCATCCAGCCTTCTTCCTTTCTTTCCCTCTCTCCCTCACACTATCTTTCTTTTGGCTCTCGGAGCCAAACCAGCATCCCCTCCTCTCTTGCACTCTCAATCTAGATAATTCAATCTGTCCAATATCAAATAATCGCCTCCATTTTTTCGGCCCATTTTAACCTTATCACTGGCGCTGCCTCCTCAGGGGACCGAGTCTTGTTTCACCTTGTTAAGAGAGAGAGAGAGAGAGGGAGCGCAAGAGCGATAACCTGGGATCGGGGTGAAACGAGGCGGGTGACGAACAGTTCTCTAAGGAGCGGGGAGTGAAGACTGTTTGTTGTTCTCACAATGTGAACGAGTGGGCAAACAGGCTAAGGAGCTTTTTTTTGTTTGAAAAAGAAAAGGTGGATAGTAGGAGCAAGGGTCGTGCAAAAAGAAAAAGTGTAAAATGTGAAGCATCAGAAATGTGCTCTTCGGGATTGTGAACACTGGAGCCCCTCTGCGTCCCATAGTCCTTTTTAACACTCTCTCTTGGCACTTAATTAAAATCCAATAAGGTTCTTGCCTGGTAGCCAATTGTTCCCAACCTTTGTTTACCTTCTCTAGGAGCATCGCTAGTGGCTTAATCTTGCAAGAAAGTGGGGTTGATAGGTCAAGACAGACTCTAGTCGCCACCCTGAGTGAGAAAGGGTGGGGGGAATCTTTTCCCTCATCTTTCTGTTCTTTGTGTTGTGTCTCTCTTTTTCCTTTTCTTTTCCTCATTTCCCCAGGAACCTAATCTGTAAACTTGATTGTTCTAAGCTGATTTCAAGCTTGCCCCTGGGAGGAGATGAGCTTTTGGAGTTGGTTTTAATTAAGATTTAAAGGAAGCCTCCCTCAACAAGGAAGATGTAGTGGTTTCTCCGGATGGAGGGATGAGAGTGGACAAGAGGAGGTGGAACAGATTGCCCGGCAAAAAAAAAAAAAAAAAAAAAAAAACAGGACAAACCGAGAGGGAAGTTACTCATTAGGGAAGATAGAAAGTAATTTAACAAATATACAATTTTATGTCTGTTGAATTATAATAGGCTACATAGAGGATGCATTCATTCACACTTGCAGATTAGATTTTTTCCCCCTTTTCTCTTTACCTGACGTATTTGAAAAGCTAAATGGTACAATCCTTTTTTTTTCTCCCAAATATCGGAATCTATAGAGATTGATTTGGGCTTCCTAAGATCCAAACCCATATCCTGTAAAGACATCATTGGAACACTGCCGAGCTGCAGGCAAGCAATCTCCAGATTATCTAGATGTTGTAGTGATCGATAGCAACACCTTATGTACCCTTTTTCCACTGAAATGGTGCTGAGGCTGGAGCCAGGGCTCGGGGGAATCTGCAAAACTCAGTTTCAGAAATTAATTCAAAATGGATTTAACATTTAACATTAATTTAATTTGAATTGAGGTATATAGATAGACAGATACCCAAATAATGTATAATTATATTGTTTGATTATATATTATATTTAATATATTTGATGTAACAATTAGAAATTATGTAACTTAATAAAAAGCATATTAATCAATGAAAACATTCAATTTATAATATAAATGATATTTTTAATTTATAATTTGTATCTACACAATAAAGTGACTAGAGTAGCTGTACAGCCCAACAGTATTAAATATGAGGTGTTTGTTTTTTGTTTTTTTTCTTTGATGGAGCAGAATTGATCCAGGTTGGGCTCTGGCATCAACACTGTGTTGGTTAAACAGGAGTAATGAATTAAGAGCACATACCTCACTTGTTTACCAGCCTATGAAGTAGCCCAGAAACTAAGCCTTACCTGCTAATAAAGCTTTGCTTATGTAATCTTTAAAGCGGTCATGGTGTCTGGTGCGTAAATCATGATTTGGATCCGTTGGTGTCCTGGTTGTGACCGTACAGGGAATTAGATTCCTACAGAGTGGAAAGTCTGTATGCATGTGTATGTGTGTGGCTTTGTTCATCTCTTTTTGCTTTACTCTGCTCTTACCTATCTTTCGTTCTCTCACACACTCTTTCTTCTTTTTCTCTCCCTCTGTCTCTCTGGATAATGGGCTTGTACACAGGTGGCCATGTCCCTTCGATGGACACCCCCAGACGTCCTTGTTAGACACTTAATTAAAAGCCTTATCACAGGAAAACACGCTGAGACATTCCAATATGGGCCTGGGCATCAGAGATACTGCCACAACCAGACAGCGTCCATCTATTACTGCTGTCTGCTTAACTGTCCACCCAAACAAATAAAGCATAAAAATAATAATGTGTGTGTGTGTGTGTGTGTGTGTGTGTGTGAGTGTGTGTGTGTGTGTGTGTTAAAGCATAAAAAGAATAAGGAGTTTGCATGCAAAATAAGAAATTGTGCAAGTTGTTTTAGGATAGATAAAGAGTGAATGACGTTTACTTGGTATTAACATCTATTTTTGGAGATTCGTTTGAAACAGGAAATTGCTAAAGACATGTGTAAATAGGATCCAGAAACATTTTGAGGTTTGTCTTTGAAAGAAAATAACTGACTGATAATCTATCCACATCTTTTTATTTCTGTCTTTGCATTTTAGATGCAAATTATTACCAGGTGTAAACAGCAACGTGTCTCAGTAGACCACTCATGAATGGATTGCTAAAGATTGATCTTAATACCAGGTGTGAACAGGGCTTAAGGCTAGGAAGAAGGAGGTTTTTCAACATAGCATGGCTGATGCAACATGTGAGTCTGTTATCGGCACTCCTCCCATGGTCAGTTAACTTTTAGAGCTTAAAAGAGGAGGGAATAAAAAAAATTCCTAACGACAGGAAGACACACAATGAAGTGTTTAAGTTCATCACGCCACTAGCTGAGTTAGGCACACTAGGTGTTAAAGAAGAGTGGGGAGGTCAAGTGTCCCTCCCACGACATTCTTCAGCAGCGCTATGCAGGGACCAGCACACAAGGACCATATGTCCCAAACTCTAGTCAATGATCGACCCCAAATAGAGGGACAAAGCCCTTTTCACTCGATTGAGACCGAAGTAATCTGCAATTCCACACTGGCAGCATAGCACCAGTCAACAAGAAGATAGTGAAAAGGAGGAGGACAGGGAAAGAGGGAGAAAGAGAGAACATAAGAGGGACTTGGCATTTTCCATCACATTAACTAGGAACAATCCAGCCAAACAGCCTTGAGGCTCCTTCTCTTTTTTCTCGACTTCTTCTGTAGGTTGCCCGGTTCCAAAGCCCCCAGGAGACTCTCTTCAAAAGCTCAGTGCCCATTCCTCTTGCTCAGATGCTCAGCTAATAATGCCACAGCCAAAGCATAGAGATCTATATCGCTGGCTATCACAAAGCAAGTTCTCTTATCTTTAAGCTGGGTCTTGTACACTGGGGAGTTGAAGGTTTACAGGGGCACATCCCATTTTTTAAAAGGCCACAACAAACCTATCCAATCATAAAATAACAGTCAGGTGGCACATCCTGGTGTGAAGGTGCGCACCGATGGGGGGTAGTCTTAGCGAAAGAAAGAAGGGAGAGAGATAAAGAAAGCTTAGCAAAGACACAGAGAGGCCAGAGCGGCACTGTAAAGTGCACAGGGTTCCTGGGGGAGAAATAGATCAGGCATGTATTCTGGCGCTGCAGCGATTAATATCAGCGGAGGAAAAAAGGTCAAACTTGACTGGAAAACGCTACAGTATATCATTGTTACTGGCACGGCCCACATTTCATACATCACGCCATGCTGTGCTGCCTCGACTCTCCCGTCGCTGGTCTCGCAGCCACAGCCCACGCCAAGTATTATCAAAGATTGATAGAGTGTCCTAGTTAACTGGGGAGGGTGTAGGAAGTTGGAAGGAGGGATGAAGAGGGGAAGGAAGATTTGCCACCTCTGCGTTTCAGGGTTACAACTTGTTGTCTTGTTGAAACACGATGACACCAATCAGTGAAAACGAATGTGCATATGTCACATTTTTAGCTAGAACTAACCTTAAGAACATCACTTTTTGGCTAAAACTAATACTTTGTTGTCTGGATAACACAGTTATTTATGCTCAGCTAAAGGTTTTTCTTACAATTTGTGTGGCTACGTTCACAATCTCTCCCTCATCCTCGTCCTCCCTTTTCTCTTGTTCAGAGTGCTTGCTTAATAATTAATTGATTTATTAGTTCTCTAATTAATCATTCATTCATTAATCAGGGCCAGATTTTTCCAGAGGAAGTGGTTCAATCCGTAAAGACAAAAAAAAAAAAATCCTGACTTCACATTTCAGCCTAATTACGCTTCTTTGCTAATCACCACCAAAGAAATGGAGTTTCAGGAAATTACTTTTTTTTTCTCCCTTTCCTCCCTCCCTCTTTTCTTTTGTGCTAAGCAAGCCAGGATGTATTGAGGTCGGCAGGTACGATTTTTCAATCCTTTTTCTTTCGCCACCCGTTATTTTGTGTTCTGGAGGGTTTTAGTCATCAGTCATGTTAAAAGAACACTTTGAGTCCAAGCTAATCTGATGAACAAGAAAGTCCGGTCTTTAATTAAACGACCCAACCCCCTACTACCTTAACTTGATAGAGGAAGGAAATGCAAAATGTGATGACTGAGAAAACCACATACATCGATTAATCACAGCGGTTTTGAAGGCCGTCCGTGAGCGTGGGTCAGCCCTTTCACCAGCGAAGAGGCAGCTCATTGTTTCAGGCGATGCCACCCTCCCTAGAGAGATGAAGGAGCTGCTTGTTTAATTGTATACTGTTACGTGATGTAGACAGAAGTCGCCGCCACATAGGTGTCGCAAGAAAGGAAGCAAAACAGGCAGAATGAAGCCAAAGGGAAATTGTAACAGAACAGAAATTAAATCTCTCATACATCAAACAAACCGGTGGTCTTCAAAAACAACACTCAGCCATGGCCAGTCTCTATTTTGAGGCGAAAGGAAAAAACAACAAATTAGAAAGCTTCAATAGAACTGCCAGCGCCACATTAACCTCCAAGCAGTAAAAAAAGCACACACATTTAACAACCCTAACAAGGTATTCATTGAACCCATCTCTCTTTATTTTTCAACACACATACTCCCATGCATGCACAGACTTCAATATGCCACAAACAACTGAGGTTACAGCTATTTTCCCTTTCTTCTCTGCATTTAGACCAATAAAGTGCATGGCCCTCTTTGCTCTAATGAGATGCATACATTTACAACATCACTTCCTCATTAAATAATAATAATAATAATAATAATAATAAAGACAGTATGAGGGGGAAAAAAAGTATTAATTATGAAAGGCATGGAGAGCCACAGGGGCCTCCACTGGGCTCAATTAGTAAGTGTAGGCCACAAATCCCCAGACTAAATTAATTGACACCCCAGGGCATTGAGTCTAGCATCCCAGTAGCTCAGTATAAGTGCTAGATTTCTTTGTTTTCATTTCATTTGCTTTTTGAAAGTGAGTGCAGGGCAGAGAGATCAACAAAGGCGAATAAGGGGGGCACGTTTAAATGTGATCTTTTCATTGACTTTATGGATTTTTAATCATCTTGCCATATTTACAGTGTTGCTTTTTCTCAGTGTTGTTTACCCCGACTTCACAGCCAAAGGAATGAAACAAGAGTGCATATAAAAGCGTTGTTTATTTATTAATTTGTCTTTATTGTCTTTATTTATTTTTCCTCACAGTGAATGAGGCCCATCAGAGGCGGACTGATTGTAGATGTTCCCATCTTTGTGGGGGCGTTGGTGCATACAGCTACCCACACATTTATGCAAAGAGCACAACGCTAATGATTTAAAAGCATACTAGATCTTAGATCATACTGTACACTAAGCAACAGAGAGAAAGCAAGAGAGAGATAAAGTGAGATTGGTGCATGCTGTAGGAGAGAGAGAATTAGAGAAAGGCGGCACAGAAAGTAGATAAAGTAGAGTGAGAGAAGGGAGAGCAGTAGCAATAACCGTCTCAAGAAAATACCAGGAGACCTGCAGGAATGAAATGACTAGACTGGCTCAATCAACATCTTGTCAAGACAGTTGGCTGATGTGTAGAGACAATCTCATCCTCCCCCTCTTCCTTCCCTTTCTAGTTTTTTTTTTTCTACCCAGCCTCTTTGTGTTCCTAGCGGAGAGCTTTCCGTCTTCGAGTAGAGGAGTTCTTAGACTCTGAAGTGGGAGAGTGAGAATGGGAACGCTGGAATAATGACACTTGGAAAAGTTCTGACACTCACCAGAGACGCGGCAAAGCAGAGAGGAGTGCGTGACAGACACAGACTGTGCTGCAAGTAGAGGACCTAAGCACCACACACACACACACACACACACACACACACACACACACACACATACACACACACACGCATGCATATTTCTCCGTTTATCACCCTTCTTATCTGACCTGGTAGGGTTGACATGATCTGATGATGTGGTCATCGTTATCCGCTGTTGTCAGGCCAAGATTGAAACTTTTTTTCTTTTGAAAATCTTGATGGTTAAGGTTATTCTGGGTGGTTGGCAAGTTGTTCTGGGTGCTTTCTAGGTGATTACTTATTTAGACCCAGGTCTCTAGATGGCTTAGGTCCCTCCTTGCCAGTTTTGTCATTTGCCAAGTAAAACTTTTAAGTCTGGTGACTTAGAAAAGCAAAAACACAACACTCATCAACAAGCCAGATGATTTGAGGGTTACACATCGCTTTGAATAAAATCTTCTGTGAAATGAACAAATGCAAAAATAAATCATTCATGTCCATAGGCAGCAAATCCCTAACCTTAACTATGAGAAATTGCCTTAGAAAACACCACTAACAAGAGAATAAGACAGAGTGAGAAATAACTGCAGGGTGAGATGCTTGATTATAGATTCCTTCATTCCCTCTCAAAAGCATGGGCTTGTTTGAGCCCTCTATCTGTCAGAAGCCTGTTCTTGCCTTCTCCACCCCTGCTTGGAAGCTCTTATGTCCTATTCTCTGTTTTTTCTTGCCACTGTGGACCCCCCATCATCCCTGTTTCACTCTCTCTGCCGACAGGCTGACTTGAACCCCTGCAATTTTCATGCCGATAAATAGAGAAAGGACAGGGACAAGGAGGGTGTGAGCGAGGGACAGGGTGTCTGGAATGCGGAGAGAGGAGCAGAAACAGGCATGGAGAAGGCAAATCAACAATTTGTCACACCTTATGTAACTGTGAAAAGGGCCCTGCTCAGCATTGATGCCGGGGATCAGGCCTGGCTGACAGGAGAAAAGAGAAAGTGGGGGTTTACTAAAGGGATCCGAGGGGCTAGAAGAAGAGAGGGAAGGACAGAGGAAGAAGGTGTGATGGATGGATGAGCTGCATGGTCATTTTGAAAAGGGTCTCACACCATGCCAGGATGCTTACAATAGACTGCTGACTGAATAAGAGGCTAGGAGGATTAAACCCCTGCAAACAGCTCTTAAAAAGCTGTTAGGCTGCAATTTAGACACAAAAAAACACTGAAAGTGAGAAAGAAAGATGCGACTGGAATGCGAGGCAGGAGATAAGGAGCAGAAGATGAAACTGGGCGAACGGGAAAAGCAAGAACAAGGGAGAGGAGACAGGAATGAAATGTGGCAGGTCCTGAAACTGCAGAACCAAATACCAGTGGCTCTTGGCTCAGTTTGTTTGGACATTAGGTAGAGGAGACGGCTATGTTTACAAGGGAGACTTTTCAAATGCAGACTGTTACACGGACTTTGGTATAACACATCTTCACATGTGCTTAACTATTTCACACTCACACACACAGAAACACACACTCACCCTCCACAATGAGAATGAAACAATAGAGTCTACCCACACCAAACAAAAGGATAATTCCATGGCGCTCACCGAATGGAGCTCAGCTCTTTCCAGCTCGGGTTTAGTGGCCTTATCTGAAGCAGGCACAATGGATCGCTTTTAGCCAGCCCTGTTTATTTCCAGCAAGTTACTTTTTCCCACTGCACTCATCCACCCCTTTACCCTTCTTTCTCTCATATTCCTATCTCTCCTCTAAACGAGACTTGAGCACAATGCTCAAGGTGCTGTTTGAACTTAATAGAAGAGCAGGCTATGAAAAGGGTGAATTGAACAATTCAGTGATTTTGGCTTTTCTATTATTTACAGATCAGGAAATGGTGGAATGAATTTGATTGAGATACTTGAATTTGATGAAACGATCCAACAATGAAACAATGCACTTGCGTTTTTGGCAAGGAAAGCAGTGTCAGTCTATCAATCTGTCTACATAGATTTTAGCATGATCATGAATCCATGTGATGAACTGTATTACCCTCCTGCTACATCTTCACCGTTTATAATCGGAGTTGACAGAACAAACAGTGAAGAGGTTGAGGGAGGGCTAAATATGGCTTGACATGGGATAAATATTCTGATTTATCTGCAACCGTGCCAGGGGCGAAACCAAGTGCCACACACACAAACATACACTTTCACTAATACCATCAAGACTCCCTGCTGTCTCTAGCGAGGTTAGACCAGAGAGGGATCATTGCTAACATCTGTTCGTCCCAGTGAGGCAGAGTGCATGGCACTCTCCTCAGACGCATCCTGGGCTCTAAAAACAGTCTGGAGAAAGTAGGGGAGAGTGAGAGAAAAAAGCAAAGCTCTTTAATATGTCATGCTCAAGTCAGGCCCAGCTGCAGCTGCACTTAACGTGTGACAAAAAAAGACAAAGTCACTGTGTCAAAGTAGCAACTAAATGTGAGCCGCAATCCCCACAGCACGCCTGCCCTATTTACGCCACCACATGAACACACACTCCTCTCTGCTTCCATCCAGTGCCATGAAATGATATTCCATTTTGAAAAAATCCGGATTAAAGTGTATCAGGCCAAGTGTGTTGTGACCTTGTTACTAAGGGAAGGGGGAACGCGTAAACACACAGGCACACGCAGATGCCACACACTGTGGAGCAAATCACGACGTAGGTTTTAGAGACGGCTTTCTCTGTCTTATCCCACGCACCTCTTTATTTGTTACGGTACCTTGTAATGACATTGCATGAGCCAGACAGCCATGTTAATACCAAGTCTTTTGTCTGACCTCCTCATTATGTAAGTACAATATTTATTATCCTGTTTTATATTTTATATTCATTTTCCTTTACTGTTTATGAACTTTTGTTCATGTTAAATCAGTTTTTGTTCTTTCCTTGAGGGCATTCTTAACCCCCCCAAAAAAGTAAATTCTCTCCCACCATTGCTGCTCTTCATCTCAACACCTCCTCCTTTTTATTCATCTTTTTTCCTTCTTTCATCCTTCTCTTCTCTGTCAGGAGTGAACTCATGTAATTAAGCCGCTAACATGCCGTTAAAGAATCGGCTAATTCAGCAAGGAGGAATTATTCCAATTTGAAATGACTCATTAACCAGACGTGATATTTTGTTGAGCTTCTCTTGGAGCAAGATTTGGAGAGCACTGAATCACTCCCGTGGTGTGAACTCGTTTCGCTGTATATGTGGGTTTGTGTGTGTGAATGTCGACCTGCGTTGCAAGGGTAATAAAGATGCTTTTGGTTTTGCTCATACAGCCTGGTGCGTGCATTGATACGGGTGCGTAACTTGTAAATGGGCCCAAATGCAAGCTGTGAATGTCTTGTGTGTGTGAGAGAGAGTGATTTAAGACATGCACAGAGGCACAACTCAGTGAGGGGTCTAAAGAGGAACTATTGAACGTACAAAAGCCCTTAAACATCGTCTCATCCTGATGAATTATCACAGCTCGTAAACATTTAGATGCTGGGGCAAGATTCTTTAATTGCAATCGATGTTCATCCAGTACCGGACACAAAAAGGAGAATCCCAGAAGCACAACACAATTACAGTATCTGTAAAAAGACTCAATATCTCATAAAAGTGGAGCTCCAGGGATGGCAGGACTGTACAAAAAAGAACGATTCTATATAAACATATAGTTAAAGGGTTGGCTTAGAAATACCACCGCTAATAATATTGTCAAAAACAGTTTTGTTTTTGACAGAAGAGTCATATTTAGCTCTTTTGATCTTGTGTTTTTTTTTTTTTTTTTTTTTTTTTTAAATCATGTGTCATAGAGTGCTTATAAGTCTGTTTCCAAAAATAAAGAGGTAATTGCTACCTAGTTTCTGATCATTTAGATTTTTTTTTTTTCACAATAACATACAATAGCATGAAAATAATACCAAACTAAGCAAAGGTTTAATGCTAAACATTTGAATCATGAAGTAGGGAAGAAACTAGGTAGGTCTTTGTAAGAAAGACAACTAGTTCTGAGCATTGGTATCATTCTCTCAGTAAGAGTTCCCAAGGGAATGGGACACTTGTGGGATGCAGGGTGATCTGAGGGTGGTAGTAAATAGTAGGTGTCAAAATGTGTTTCTCTTATTTTCATTTACATTTTAAAATGGCTGTTTGTCAGTTATGTTTTAACATACCAATTTGCCTGCCCAGTAGAAAGTTGGTACATCCATTTTATTGCAGTGTCTTCCTCCTACTCTATTTCTTCTCCTGTCTGGCTGTGTCCATCCGCAAGAGAAGAAAAGAGGACTGTCAGCACAAGTGGGAGAAAAGAGCAAGTTTGAAAAGACCTGAAATCTGCACTGGCCTTTGCCTCGAAGGGAAAGAAAGCTTATGTTTCTGAGAGAGAACACTGGTGTGGGGTTGTGTAGGAGGTTAGGGGGGTGGATGGTCTTTGCTGCACCCCTTGATGGAGTGGATAATTGAGTCTCGACCAAACTCTGTCAGCCAAGCTCGGAAGCCCCTTTTCAGCTCAAAGAAATGCAGTGAGAATGATGAAGTGAGAGAGGGAAAGTGAGAACAACAGAGAGTGAGAGAGGATGGAGGAGAAAGAAAATCCTGGGCTCCCTCAGGGGGGAAAAGCCGCTATTGAAAAGCTATTAAACTTGCATTTAGCAGGATTGATTGGAAATGAAGAGGCCTATTAAAGCCAAGGGACCAAGAGGACAATAGTGTGTTTCTGGCCACCGTATGTTGCCCTCCTTTCACCGTCTTGCTGGCCCCCCTGGGGTGGGGCCCCCTACCCTGTCTGTTTAAACACCCCTGGCCCAAAGAGAGAAGTTTCAGAGGGGTTTAGAACCAGCTGAATAGATCGCTCTTTATCCACCACTGGCACCCTATTCTCCTATTTAACCACACAGAAATAAAAGGGCAAAGAAAGAGGAGGAAAGCCAGAAAAAAATGGGGGGGGGGGGGGGGGGTTCATTTCTTTTTGAAGAACCAGTAACAGCCATCCCCTACTAACACCTCTCTTTTCCCCCCTTACCTTCTCTGAAATCTCATGTGAATGGATTAGTTACTTCTGGCTGGTTGCCATCTTTCTACTTTCAAGAGGGCTCATGATGCACTAGATCCAATCATGAAACTCTTGCAATGGAGAAACAGAAATGTTTGTAAGAAGGCTGTGTGTGTACATAAAAGTGACTGGGATAGTGAGAGAGAGAGAAGGCTGTTTGTTGTTTAGTCTGGGTGCATTTATTGTGAATTTTTTTCTGTAGGATGGAGAGCCTCTATGCAAATTAGGCAAAAAAGACAGAGCAAAAAGTGTTTAAAAAGGAGAAAGAAACATGGCAGCATAGCCTAAATAGACGGAAGGCAGTGAGGCGGCAGGTGCCTTTCTAAGCCCACTATAGATGGCTCTCATGGGACGGTGAAAGCTCCTTTGATTGTTTAACATTCAATTTTAGTGAAAAAAACCACTTCCCCCACCCTGGGAAGTGGTAACAGATTTTCTGGCTCAACAGGACATCGTTTTCCATGTCACTCTATGCGGTTTGCCATATGGGCACAGGAAAGAGTTAAATAAGTCATGACCAGCTGACGATTAGACCCCTTGCCAATTGCAGAAAACCAAACTGTTGTAAAATGTGTTACGGACTACGCCTTTTTTTTCCCAACCGGAAGATGATGCAACATAAGCCTTTTCTGCATCAATCAGTTAAAGAAATGCCACTTGCTATTCTTGGTAAAAAAAAAAAAAAAATTGCACAGCATGTGACCAGTCTTGAAACTTCACTTAAAAGAGTGTGTTGGGTAGGCAAAGTGGTTTTAGATCAGTGTAAAAGGGTAATATGTTCCTAGAGCCTAGTGCATGGGTACTGCAAGGAAAATTGTGTTTCATTGTGTATCTGGAAGAGTATTACCAGCTGCAGAGAGATGGTGAATGTGAGCTGGAATGGCTCTTGCTGATTCAGCGCTAATATACTATCGCACTAATGTGTTCTGTGCTTTCCCATCTCTCTCCCTGTACAAAATCACTGACCTGAAAGCTGGACTGGTTAGAGCAAAATGACAGATAGACTTCAGCATTAGGAGGGAGAGTCTTGTTGCAGTTTACCATGGTGATCCAACTAGCTACTGGCCTATTTCACAGAGCCAGAAAGATATGAAGAAAAGTGGCACTTCTACATTTAAAGGAAAACTGAATCAGAATAAATGCTATGGCATGCCTTTTTAACCAATTTGTTGAAAGCAGGACATGGTAAATTGAAGCCATTCATTGCATTTGAACAAAGTTATGAAGTCATAAGCCCTTAAGGATGCTTCAATTTTACAATGTTTGATGTAAATTTCATCATCATTGGGGTCCAGTCTGTGATCAACTACATGGAGTCACTGTGCTCATTATACATATTTGCATCACAATATCAAACAACAACCAATGTATTAATGTTTTGTGTGTGTGTGTGTGTGTTTTCCTCCTGCAGTGTCTCAAGCAGCCTACTTTTCCCAGCAGCCCCAAGACCAAGTAGTGGTTGCTGGCCAATCAGTAACCTTGCCCTGTGTGATTGTGGGATACCGGGGCATGGTGCAGTGGACCAAAGATGGCTTGGCACTAGGCGGTGAACGAGACCTACCCGGTAAGAATTCTATAAGGCCCAAACAAACAAGGAAAAATTGTGAGTGAAGTGAAGTTAGTGAGTCATTCCATACAACAGTGCTTTTCAACATGGAGTCGGTTTTGAAAATTGAGTTGAATGGAAAAAAATTAAGTCCATGTAATTCATTCTCAAGGTGCTTCTAAATGGTGCAGTGGTTTGTAATTAGCTAGAAACCCACTTTCCTATATGTCAACCAAATTTAGAGCAAGTAGCAAGGCAGAAATGATGCCGTTCCCCCAGGAGGTACACAATGCTTATTGAAGTCCATTTACCAAGGCTTAGTCCTCTCTTATCTTCATCTTTTTCTTTCCAATTAACAACTGGGAGATAAAACCAATCATAGATTGGCAGGTAAAGGGCAGCATCCCTTCTCTGCAGTGGATGTGTGTTTGAGTAATGTCACTGCCTCACTTCCTAAGCCGTATTGAGTGAAGAAACAGGAAGGCAAACAAACACCACGGCTAATGCAAACTAGCGTTTCATTTGTCTAATCATCTCAGCCGTCTGCTAGGGCCGAGGTGGAGAATCAATCACAGCTCATGTCATGCATTGACATTTAAAATGATTTCCCCAGCAGCTTTGAAGGCAACAACCTGGACAGTGAAGCTAGTCTTTGCTTGCTGGCTGCATAAGTGAGGCATCTCACATGTTGCCGCTGACCAAGTTTTTAATGTGCATAGAATAGTGTCTCAAAACTAGCCCTATCTGTGATGGCAATGTGTGTGTGTATATCTCTAACAGTGAATTTTGTGTGGATCAGGTTGGGTACGTTACTCTCTGATGGGAGACCCGCTATCAGGAGAGCACAGCTTGGTGATCGATTCTGCTGAGCTTGGCGATGATGCGGTCTACGAGTGTCAAGCCACGCAGGTTGGGCTGCGATCACACAGAGCCAAACTGACGGTGCTGGGTAAGAACTCTGTGTGTGTGTGTGATATAAGTGAGTGAGTGTGATTGAGAGTGAGAAGAAACCACTGCGATATAACTCTCCTGCAGCTGATTGAAAGCGGGGGGAATAGAGCATTCCTCATAGTCCCCAATTCCATTAACAGTATTTAAAATACTGCCTCAAATGCGTAACACTGCAAATTTCTCTGCTCCACATAAAACACTTCAGAGATCCCACCCCCATGCAATCATAAGTCAAGCCTTCATTATTTATTCACAATTTTAAATCACAGCACAACAGAACTATTTTTTTTTCAAACAGAGCAAAACTGAGTCGACAGAAACACTGAGGAAATGATCCAACCCCCACCTCACTGTTTCTTTTCCTCTCTCTCTCTCTCTATAGCCTACTGACACTTAACACGGTGAAGGGCCAAGGAAATGTGATTGCAGCAGTCACAAATGACTTGCGCGAATGGTTAAAAGTCAAAGTCTGCACAGTTAGCACATTCTACAGTGACTCACGGAATTCATCAACCGCAGGGCTGCTTTTACATTAACGCAATGTGATTGATCTACATATTCTCCGGCATTTAGCGACAGTGGGTGGGGGGTGGTGGGGACCTGGGATTTTAGCTCAGTGCTACATTGCTGACACCTGGTGGCATGACTTGGACACAGCCATGTTTTGTAGTACCTGGAAAACGTAGATTTCCCCTGCAGTGCAAGCATATCAAGGGCTAAAAATATGAGACGTTAAAGATTTAGCACTATGAGAGCGAGAAAGGCCAAGTTTGTTGCTCCACAATAAAAAGAATTCTGCCTCTAATCGAACAAAGTTGGCACATCCACACAGACTCACCGAAGAAAAGTAGGGCTACAACAATAGTCTTTGTGCACACTGCTGATGTTTGGCGCACTGTTCGAATTCCCAGACTAAAGCGTAGCGAATATGCCAGCTCCTGTGTGCAGGGAATGAGGTGTGTGTGTGTGCACGTGTATGTGAGCGTTCATGTGTGTACGTGCATGTAGGGGCATGTGGGGAAATCAATGCAGCCGGATGAGACCAAAGCAATCCAACAGAGTCAAAGAAGTCAACGGCAGGAGTGCATTCGAGGGAATCCACATGGAAATTAGAATCACCTCGCGCACAGTTTCCATTACCGCCTGGGCAAGACCAGCGAAAAGACCTCTGACAATTCTGATACAAAAACAGAAATTGGTTCGGAGAAAAGGAACAGGACAGGAGGAAGAGTGTGTACCACAGAATTTTTTTTTTTTGGCGTGTTTCTGTGTGTACTGTGAGATGGACACCTTCATCAAAGGTGGCAGACACTATTTGCCCAAGGCTTGCACACAGGCATACAAACAAATCAGTAATTCAGATGACTCAGGCCTGCGGCAGAGTGCCTGTAAATAGACTCATAATGGCAAATCTCAGCCATGTTAAAAGGGCATATGTACTGTCTTAACCTCTTTTCAGAGAAAGCCAGTCTCTCTCAATCTCTCTGTCCATTTACCAGCTTGTTCTGTATAGGTCAAACTGGCAGAATTAAATGATTCTGCACTGCAGTCAGGAAGGCTTAAGGGTTTTACGTATGAAAATACAGTACATGTAATATATGTTAGGATGTATGCCACTTGTGGGATCCCATAGTGATTGGACACCTGCAAATTTCAGGCTAATTGGGTGGAATTGACATAGACTTCCACATCTGAAATGCATGATGTAGTCTTAATGTATTTTCTTGAAGATAAAAAAAATCTCAACAATTCTTTTTCAGTGCCACCTTCAGATCCCGTAGTGGAGGGAGGGCCAGTGGTCCGTCTCAAAGCTCATACACCCCATAACCTGACATGCCGGGCATCTGGAGCCAAACCTGCCGCAGAGATTACCTGGTACCGAGATGGAGAGATAATGCATGATGCCATCTACTCAAAGGTGAGATTGTGGACACATCAGTCTTTATGGCAGACGTGAGAGTCACTATGGCTGATTACAACTCTGGATCTTTGTCTTGCCCCTTACCTGTCCTTCACATTAGCTCCACCACGTAGTGCACATCCAAAGTTGTGAAAAAACCCTCTTGAATTTAATCTCTGTACGTCTCATCCTCATCACCCTACTGCAAGCTGCCTCCTTTTGTGCCTCTATTTTCTCTCACTCTGTCTTATACTCGAGCATAACTGGAGCATGTCAAAGCTCAGACAGGCATAAGCGTTTGATACAGTTTCCGCTGAGAGAGAAAGAGCAAAGGAGGGAGAGAGAGAGTGAGAGAAGAAAGAGAGAGAGAGAAAGAGAGAAAGAAAGGGAGAGGGTGGGAGAAAAGAGGGGAAATCCGCCACAACAATGCCGAAACACAATGGGAAGTGCACTGGAGCATGAACCGGCTGCAACTGTGAAAGTGTCACATTTGTCATGCTCTCTGACCACGCTAAATGACACTAAATGACACGTTTAAGGGGGCAAGAGCCAGCAGTGAATCGAGGGAAGAGGAGAAAAGCGAGAGAGAAAGAAAGATTGATGAAACTCGGAAAGCAGGTGAGAGAAAAATGAACACAGGAGTAGCTTGTTTAAGAGCGAGGTGGAATACTCAAAGCCATTTTGATTTAAGCTGGAGGAGAAAACGAGATGGAAAGCAAAATAAAGACACAAAGTGAAGGAATGCGATAAAGGTAGAAACAGGGGGCAAGTCGGTGGGAGAGAGCAGATGAGCAATAAGAAAAGGACAGTGAGTGGTAAGGCTGATGACAGGCAGCGGCGTGACTCGATCTAGCGTAAAAATGCTTTCAGCGCATCGGAGGTTAAGTGTGTGACCTGCCATCGATTCACCCCCAGGCTCTCCAGGGAACTGTCTTCCCATAATGCTCCTGCCCCAGTACAGCACTCTGTGTCTTCCCCCCTCCAATCGTCTCAAACCTAAAATTGCGCTTGATCCTCCATTAAGGCTGTCTTGTAGATTCAGCGGGCAGCAATTCACCTAAACTGTACACCTCTCCCCACTTAAGTGTATTGATTTCTCACACACAATAAATAGATTTCGAAAGATGATGTGCAGCGGAAGGAGCTGATAGACAGGTCTTTGTGAAAACGTGCTAACGGCAAAATGGGCCCAGCAGCGTCATAAAACACAGACGCTCACCTGCCTCGCTAAACTGATGGCGGCTTTAATTCTCTGCAATGCTCAGCCTACGGTGCTGGCACAGACTTGCACTCAAATGGGATTACGGGCATCATGGGAATTCCTTATTAAATTAGGACTTGCATCAGGAAATATAGGACAATTAGATTAGGATTATCATATCTGTGTGATTTTAACAGTGATAACAAGATAGAGAAACAGTTGTGTGTTTTCTATCTGAAGTACACCGACCATTAGGGTGAAATAACATTGTACTAGTCACGCTGTCTGTCAAATGTCTTTTCTTATTTGAATCCAAAAGGTGTCACATGTAGCAGAAATTATGGATAGTTTTGTTAAGAGCTGCCTTTGACATTATTTTCAGAACATTTCATTGAGGCATTCTATTTTCAGAGAGCTACAGCAATTTGTTCCACCAGCACTGATACTGTCTCAGTTTTTAACTGGTTTCACACCGTATCACTGTCTTTTCAGACTTTGATGGAGGATGGAAAGAGAGAAACAGCGGTTAGCATGCTACCCATGGTGCCTGAGGACAGCGATTCTGGACGTACATATACCTGCAGGGTCCTAAACCCAGCCGCCCCTGCAGGTCGCCAAACTTCAGTTACCATCAGTGTTCAGCGTGAGTAGTTTTTAATTTTTTTTTTTTTTTCTGTGATGCAGATTATGTGGTACTTATTTCATTTATGCAGCCACAACCAATTTTTTTTTTTTTCTATATTTCGAATGCTTGAAAATTACATGTTCTTTGTGTTTTAATTTATTCAGAGTAATAAAGTATGGCTCAACTTGAAAAAAAAAAAGGAACAAAAAAAAATATTGTCACATTAAAAACACCACAGAGAGAGAGAGCAAGATTAGTGGTTCAGTAAATGTGAGACTTGGTTTAAATGTATTTACATGGCACTGTACAATTGTCTATTTATATGCAAGTTTTTTTATGGTAAAAAAGATGTGTAATTGGACAGGGGAATGGATTTTTAAAAAGGATTGTGACTTTAGATTTACACACCTGGCACTTGGCAGTAAAGTCATTGGGAAGGATTTGTAAAGCCTCTATTGCTGCAGTGAATCTAATCCTGCGTGTTTCCTTCCAGATCCTCCGTCTGTGACTCTCTCTGTTCAGCCTCAGACGGTGATGGAGGGAGCAAAAGTATTGTTCATCTGCTCTGCCTCTGCCAACCCTGAGATCACAGGTTACAGGTAAGCACATCTAATATCAAAACAGACTCAATGCATAATCCCAGATTATCCACTCCATCAGATTTAGGTTTGAGGGTAAATCCCAAATTGGATATAAATTACAGATCAAATGCTTTGTGCACAGTTACTTCAGTGTTTGGTGTTAATAATAGTTGTTGCTGTAAAAGGTGAAACATCACAAAGAATGTACCATTGAATCTAATAAATGAATTATCATTTTCATATTGCAAACAGATGGTCCAAAGGTGGGGTTCCCATCTCAGAGGCCAATGGTGACAGCCTGGAGGTGACCGTAGACCACTCTTACTTCACAGACCCAGTCTCCTGCGAAGTGTCCAACTCAGTAGGAAGTACTAATGTCAGCACCTTGGTGGATGTACAATGTAAGTACTCATGTGGTCATCCACCTCTGTAATAATATATTAAAGCAAAATTGGAAATGTTCAATCTGTATTTCTCTCCTTTGTCTTTAATTTCAAGGCAGGAAATGAAAAAGTCCTTAAAATCAAGAAGATGATGTTTGTTGTACTTTAAGTAACAGTGAACAGAAAGTGCTTGATAAATGACATCAGTTTTTAACTCACCATTTTTAGTTGTGGCCACATATTTTGGACTCCATTCAGATTTAGATGTGGAGTGTCTGTTAAATTAGACATATTTTCATTCAGTGCAGTCAAAGTCCCTTTAAGGCAAGTCATGTCACTCGGCGGCCATCTTTGAAAGGCCTCTTTGGGCATGCAAGTGCAGCTCCTATCTCTTTGAATGTGGAAACATCAAATTCTCCAAAACATTTAGCCAAATTTAAGATTAAATTTCATATTGGAAATCACCAATGAAATCTGACAATGATCTCATAAACAGGGCTTGACATTAATGCTTGTCAGCTTGTCCGGGACAAGTGGATTTTGTGAAGGGGCAAGTGAAAGAGAATTTTACTTGCCCGACCAGACAAGTAACCTAATTAAAATTTTAATAACAAACAATAACTAGGGCAGCACTGAATTTCTGGCGAGAATGATTCTGATTTTATTACTTTCAGTGTAAACGGTGTAATAACAGATAATGTATTGAAAGTATTAAGGTTGCGTCAGTTGAGGCTCGTGCAGCCTGTCTGACTCGCAGAGAAATCAAAACTACAAGCGCAACAGCACACGCAATGAAACAAACATGAGCAAACATACTGCAGTAGAAAAAAAGATAAATATTCTACATAGGCTAATGTAACATCACACCACAAGAGTCATGTTTTCCCGACTTTCAGCACGATTGCAAATGTGATATTGATTTTATACAACAAAAACACAACAAACAAATAATAATAAATTTTGCAAACTAAAGACACATTGTTGATCATTTTTGCTCCAAAATAGTTCTAAGAAAAGCCACAGCAGAACAGTCGCGCATCTCCAAGCAACAAACAGCAGTCTTTTTCATTACTGAATGATTCAGCATTTTTGAATGAGTCAATGATTCAGTGAGCCATTCATAAAGACAGTCACTTGCTTCATTTATTGAACGAATCATCCGTTTGAACGAATTGGTTGAATCAATGATTCACTCATTAAGACAGTGACTTCCCACCACCTGCTGGTGGTTTAATTTCGTATTTAAAAAGTATCATCGCAGTTTTCCAACATTTCATATTTGTATGTCAAAAAAGTAAAACATTAATCTAATAACATTATTTATGCATTTGCAATTTTGAGTAAATGAATTTATGGAACCTCTTATCTTCATTAAACAGTCTGAGTAAATACATCTAAATGGCACTTTCAATGCAGTTTCTGTGTTTCCTCTGCAGTGGAAAGAGGGAGTTTGTTAAAACTGATTTCATTTGAATAGTATCAACCATATACTGTCTTATTATTCTAACTTAATGTACTGATCAAATTTAAGAATTTGACGTAAATGGTGACGTACATTTAATCAGGTTAGGAAAATACATAAAGTTAAAAAGTGTAACAGCAATCAATTTAAGGCAAATATCACAAATATTCTGATTAAAGTAATACCTGAAAGAGCACTGATGAGACTATATTGCTTCAAAATAAATTACATTTGCCTCAAATAAAACTTATTTTTCCCTGGACAAGTAACTTTTTTACTCGGACAAGAACATGTTAAAGCTTAATGTCAAGCCCTGCATAAATGTTGTTTATTTTGCCCATATATTTCAGGCTAGACCAGCCAGAGGGCATGCGCAGTCCTAGGCGCACATCTCAGAATACTGACTGTTTCTATAGCAACCGGGACTTCTAACGGCAGCTGCAGTGACGCGCTGACTTTACCGATTAGGGATTGGCTCTTTAGCTCAGAATGCGGGGCTTTGTTCGATAGAGCGGCCACATTGAGCGTTTCATTTTTCCCCATTCAAAACTATACAAGTGACATGTCTTGGGTATTCTACAGTATTTGGTACAGTCTAACAGTCTTATAATAAAAAAACTCTTACATAAACGTGTAAACATGGCACTGCAGGAAAATTTTTCATATACAAGTAAGAAGTAAACAATACACAGTCACATCGTTTCCTTCAAAAAAATATAGAGCCATACGTACCTCACACATTCTCTTCTTGGAATGACCTTTGTTTCCTACTTGTATTCTTAATAAGGCCACAGATGAGAACATTATAATGGGTTTCATTTTTGTTTTGTTCACACAAAGACATACTCTTATGAAATGTACTAAAACACAAAGGGAATCCACATCTTTTATTTTTAGTTGGTCCCAAGTTGCTGACTGAACCGAAACCCCAGATAGTGGACATAGGGATGGATGCTGCTTTCACATGCTCATGGACGGGCAACCCTCCCCTCACTCTGGCCTGGACAAAACAAGGCTCCAGCGTGGTATGGTGACCTCTTCTCTTCTTCCTAAATATGGCACACCATCTGTTCAACAACTGTCACAGCAATCCTGTTTGAATCATTCTATGAGTTCTAGATGGAAGGATTGGATTCAGAAAAACGTATGTTTTGTTTGACAATCTTTTGTTACCCCAGTCCAGTTTTTATTTGACCCAGTACACATATTCCATCTCCATTAAGCAAATTTATTCAGTCAAAAAAGTTCATTAAACAAGTTCACATCACCTCATCTAGGGCACCAGAATCACCCACCTCCAAAATCCCAATTTAACCCGTCTGTACAGGAAAGATAAAATGATTTTCTGCTCAGAGGTGGATGGTTAATGGATGACATTTCTGTTTACGGCACATTTACAGGATTTTGGCAAATGGATAAAGTGATTGCTAGCCAAAATGAAAGTTTAGCTCCAGTAGATGTGTGAAATGCATCAGCCCATTCTGCTGTAAGTGTTTCTCTGATGCTGCTTAATTAGATTTCATAAAGAGCATGAGAAAGCAAACAAAAAGCAAGAGAGGAAAGAAAGAGAGAGAAAGAGAGAGAGGGAGGCTAAGGCTGAAAAGCCAGAAGGTTCTTATGAGGCAATCAGTTAATTTTGCCATGACTACATCCCTCCACCCAGCCCTTCCTGAGTATGGGCCGATCTGATCCACAAGTAGAGCGTTTACTTCATCGCCACAAGATATGGATTAATTGGCTAATTCGATGAGTGCTGGCGAATGAAAAATCGAGGCAAGTGCTAAACGGATTAATCACAGTTTGGTGGCGTCGAGAGGGAGGAGGGAAAGAGGAAGAGGGAGCTCTAATGATCAATGGCTTCTAACAAGTGACCGCAGCGTGTGTACCAGTGCACCAGAGGCGAAGGAGCACAAGTATCTGCTCACTCTCCGGAAAATTCCACACTGCCATTGTCGTAGGCTTAATTAGAGCAGTGGGTTGACTCAGAGGACCCAGGCTGGAGCGCTTTAGACAGTAATTAAGATTGCTGCAGACGAAATTACAGGCGGAGTCAGTGCTTTCCCCTTGGTATTGGTGGCATTGGTCTTTCTCTTGTGTGAGGCACAAGCAACGAAATGGATGACTGGTGCTAATGGTAATAGCCATCTCTAAGGGCCACGGCTTGATCTGTATGGAACAAAAAAACTCACTGTCTCTCTACACATTCTTCCCATCTTCATCCTGTGGAAATATTGGCATGCTGTAATGATTTTCATTCCACAACTTGCTGGAAAGATTAGACTTTAACAGGAAGTGAAAAACATCAATTTTACAAACACATATAGACAGGCACTGTCATACAGACATTTGATAGAAAGTGTATAGTTATACATCGTGTGTGCTAATCTGTAGGTATACACTGACATGTGGTTTGTGGCAAACTCTTGCCTGATGCCTATATCTGTGGTAACTTCTGTGGAGAAATGTCTTAATATAGCAATAGATCTGACCAGGCTATTCTTGTTCATTTTATTTAACAGGTGCTCAGCAATAGTAACACCCTTCAGCTGAAGGCAGTTACACAAGACGATTCTGGGACATACACCTGCAAAGCCATCGTGCCTCGGATTGGTGTGGCAGAGAGAGATGTAACTCTAACTGTCAACGGTAACTAAATGCTATCTTTTTATCTCATTGTTCATGATAAATTTGGTTTCAAAACCACATGAGTTCACAGCTTTTGGTTAGCTTACTAGGGTTTGGAACAAAAGCTGTAATTTCTTTTCTATTAATCAGTGAATTGCTTCCCTAATTGATGAGCTTCTTATTTATGTGCATGACTCATGCACTTGGTCTTGAATACACAAGGAACATCAGCTCTGTGTCTTCTTTTGCTTTCATTAGCACCCTTAGTCAGTACGATTTCTCTCTTTCACACCAATACTTCAGGCCCTCCCATCATCACGGCTGAGGCCACGCAGCAGGCCATCAAGCATTCCAAGGGCAAGCTGGAGTGTCTAGTGGGCAGCAGCCCTCCTCCTGACAAGATTGTAAGTATTCATTCTGTTATTTCTGTATGTGTGTTTGCTAGGTTTCTGATGCTTAGTGTAGCCCTATTCCTGACAAGCTTGTTTGTGAGCCCTTCCCTTGAGCAGGTGCTTTCAGTGTGTGCACATCACACGCTCAAGCTCCCTTCCCCTCTGCCTCCAACAAGATCTCATGCGAGTCTCCTCTTTCCTTGCTCCTGTCTCTCTCTTTCCATATCTGACACCCACACAAATACACACAAGCACAGCCCCTTCACACAAGCCCATTCGCCTAATAGAGAGCGCTCGATGAGAGGGCTGATCCTTTATCTCACCTTTTCCACCCTTAAGCGTGCAGAGGCGAACGGCACTAATGCCAGGGTCTGCAGAGAAGCCACCGGGCCCCTAGGCTTCTTTCCAACGGTGAGCAATTAGTGCGTAGCACCACTGACCTCCCATGACCCAATCGTACGTGGAAAGCCCTCTCAGTGGATAATTAGAGCCTAAGTTGGAGAGAATTTGTGAAGAAGTGTAAAGCATAGAGATGCACCGAGACAGATGGAAGTTAAGCAAGGGTAACTGAAAGCAGTTGATGCAAAGAAGGAATCAAGGATGAAGAAAAAATCCCTCCTGATCCTGGAAACAGTGACAGGTGGGGATACAGGGTGTTATTGGCTGTTATTTCTTCACCTGAGGCCAGTCAAGGGAGGACTTCTCAGATATGCTGTTTCACCTCTTTGCCAGAAAGGTGAAGTAAAGAAACAATGGCTTGTTGTCTCTCCCTGAGTAGCGTTGAGATCTCAAACTGACCTGCTGCTAGACAGGAGCTGCATGTCTTCCCCGCACGGTTTTTCACACAGCTCTTTTTCACAAGCCGAGACACAGTACTGTTGGTAAACCAGCTCGACATGACAGCGTAAAAGAGCACAAGAACAATTTCAATCTCTGACACTGAGTTTATGACACTAAACGTCTAAATCTTTACATGTTTGACCTTAATTGTTGTTCTGTTGTGTTGGCCAGACCAGGCTTGAATATATAATGAGATCTTAATTCAACTTGGAATCAAAATCGACCTTATTTACTTGCTAAACACGTTCATGGTCATATTGTGAAAGATTGAAAGAAACATTTTTTTTTTGTCTTTGCAATTCCCTTTTTCATGCTTAAATAAAATGTGAGAATAACAACACTTGCTGTACCTTACACCTTACTATCTCTTTCTCCTCAGGTGTGGACATTTGGAGACAAGATCTTGTCATCTGGCTCTTCTGGTCGGTTTTCCGTGCAGACAGTACACAGTGACCGAGGGGTCCTCTCCTCACTAATCCTCTCAGAGACTCTGGCCCAGGATTTCCAGCTTCGATACAACTGCACTGCTTGGAACCGCTTTGGTACAGGCACGGCACTGGTCACTCTTGAAGAGCAAGGTATGGGGTCCTCATTTCAGATTATCCTATGTAAAACATCCTTTTATTTGAATGCAATATAGAACCAGTCAAAAGTTTGGAAACAACTAATTCCTTATTTTTACTACGTTCCACCTTTTACAATAGTGGTAGACATTCAATTATGAAATTACAAATGAATTATGGATATTAGGTAATGATCAAACATGTTAAATATAAAACTGTTTTACATTTTGGGTCCTTTGAAGTAGATAGCCTTGCTTTAAAACAGTATTTAATCGGTATTGAGTTTACATGTTTGCTTCGTACTTGTCCCCCTCCCCCCATTTGTCAATTTAAAAAAATAAAAATAATATATTTGTTAAGAAATTCCTATATATTTGTCTAAAAAAACATACAATCTCATGCATTTATGTTTAAACCTTTAGATCAAAAGCTTCTCTAGACTGTGAGAAACAAATTTAGTCAAGTGTGTCCATACTTTTGACTGGTAGTGTAGATCAGAGTGTTTGGGAAAATGTTCTGGGAAATTTGGGGTCTAGAGAGAGTCAAAAATTTGAGGCGTGAGAAGCAAGCAACTGAAAGTAAAGTGAGAAAAGTGGCAGGAGATTTGTGGATGGGCCAAGCTCTTCTGGCACCATCGCTTTAATTATTGAAGGATGTTTGATTTTAAAACACTGACAGTAAGTTGTAGGGTTTGTCCACCTTAGAGTTGGTGCCTTTTATCTAAGATTAATCAAGACGAGCTGTAATCCAGTTTGAGTCAGCTCTATGCAGAAATCGCGTCTCAAAACACCCTGCAACCCTGTGCTTATCTTAATTATACACCACCAAATCAATATAATTTAATCAGAAGATGGTCCACTTAATGAATACATTCGTTCCATAACAAAGATATAGATTTTGAGCCTGAATGAATTAAATCAAGACCTAATGTACGGCATGGGTATGTGACGCTTCACTGACCGTTTCATTTTGTATGCACAGTGCACCAGCTAAAATTTGCTTAAATAAGACCAAGAGCGTGGTAGACGGCTTGAGCCTTTGTACTGGGAGACACCAAAAATAAGGTCTTCGCCAGCAATTTGCATCAAGGCAGCAGAACCAAGTCTCTGGAGAGGCAGACAGTGCTATCTCCTGGAATCTCTAATTAGATTACTGTCGGCTGTCTCGCTGCGTGTCAGGGCTGGTTACCCCTCTTCCACCAGAGATTAGAGACAATAGCCTGGTCCTGTGATGCCACTGTGGATCACTTTAGATGAATTTCTATATGTTGCACATGAGTTTGGACGTGGCTCGGAAAAAGAGCATCTTTGAAGAAAACGTTTGACAAGCAGAGAGCTTTTCTTCAATCAGCTGGAGATCTGACATACCTTTTGATAACATGTCTGGGTCATAATTTAGCCCCAAACTTATTTGTTTGTGCTCTGCATTTAACCGATCCAAGTGCACACACAGCAGTGAGTAGTGAAACATGCACACACACATCGGGAGCAGTGGGCAGCCAATGCTGCGGCGCCCAGGGAGCAGTTGGGGGTTCAATGCCTTGCTCAAGGGTCTCAACTCAGTCGTAGTATTGAGAGCACTGGATATTCACTCCCCCCCACCTACAATCCCTGCCGGACCTGAGACTCAAACCCGTGACCTTCGGGTTACAAGTCAGACTCTCCATCAATTAGGCCATGACTGCCCCAAGTCAAGACTGTAGAAGTACAATTAAAATCCACTAGTAATAAAAAGAATGCCTGAATTTGGATCATCTGCATACCCTGCAACTGAAGAGGTAGATGTAATAATAGATTTTTAGAATTCATCTCAGTCACGTTCCCTGTTTCCCTTGCAGAGGCCCTCCCCTTGCTAATCATCATTGGAGCATCGGTGGGCGGAGGCTGTGTCTTCATCATTTGTGTCATTACCCTGGTTTCCATCTGCTGCCGCCACACTGCTAAAGGTGAGGTCAAAGGTCAGATGTTATCTGAGAGTTCTTATTCTCTCCTCAAAAAACATGATACAGTAGAAATCAAATGAACTAACTAGACAGAGGTTAATTATGGGGCCACCTCTTTGCCTGGAGCAGTGCTGACCTTTTCACCTCTCTGGAAATCTTCCCACCGTTCACCTCATTAATCTCTATACACTGCGCTATTTCCTCACCCAGGCAAAAAGGGCACACGACTGTCTAAGAGCGACATCCGCGTACAAATCGTGCACAGCGACCACAACGCAGCCAGAGGAAACGACGATGAGGAGGATGTGAAGGAGCCTATGGTAAGTCTTCTTAGAATATATAGACTTAGAATAGCCTAATAGATAGAAATAGCTTTTATACCATTGTTCTTTCATAAAAATCCTTTCCTGATATGCTGCAGGATAAACATGTAAACGTCAACAGCATACAACCTGATTTCTGAGGGAAATGGGATACTAAATAAGGAAACAAAATTTTAGGCTGTACTTTAAAAGTAAAGTCATTTAATATATTTTGCTGAAAGATGCTTAAAAAAACATGTATACTTGTTCACAAAAAGATCAGGAACTTGGGACAATATTAATTATGACTGCTTGACATTTAACATAACATAGACACTGAGCAGTCTGTAACCCAAATCTCTGTACTCTTCTCAGGCTCCCAACAGCAGCGAGTCTCCAGGAACGTCTCGCACAGAGCACAGCGACCTGCTGGAAGAGGAGGAGGATGAGAGATCAGATATCAAGGTATTACATTTCACAAAGCATGACTCAGATGGTTAATCTGATAAAAGCAAAAGGTTGTTTTCAAAGGTTTGAGGAAATTATTGTACTTAATAACACTAACTTGCTGAGATCATATTTGTGTTACACCACAAGCTTGGATCATTTTCAAGAAAACCTACAATTCTTGGTCAATGTCTAACTTGTAGCTAGCGCCTTACTAAAATAATTTGCATGTATTTCATGCTGTATAAAATTCTGTTATTTATCTGGGAATGTTTTTTTCGTTCTTCCTAGGATCCCACCAATGGCTACTACAATGTGCGGGCTCACGAGGACCGCCACATTACAAGAACCGGCTTCTCTGAATATGTCCCTAATGCTCGCCCAGTCTACACTCCCTCTCAGCTTCCCTCGCCGAGCCCCTTATACGGCCAACACTCCACTCAGCCTCGGATTTATGACTTCTCCCAGCGTTACGCCACAACCCCTGCCACACGCACCACCTATGAGCAACAGCAGTCTCAGCAACCACAGCAACAACAGCAAACTGCTACCATCTATCCTCAGGAGCCACTCTGTGCAGGCTCCGCCTACCTGCCCACCACCTATGGCCGCGCCTTCACTAGCTACATCAAACCTGCATCCTTCGAGAAGGCTGACGGGTATGAGCATTCAGACCAGGCCAGCAAGGTGTCCAACTCCTCCCGATTCTCATACGCATCCTCGCAGGTGTCGTCGCAGCAATCTGACTATGGGCGGCCCTCGCAGCAACGCATGCAGACTCATGTGTGATGGCTCCCTCGAAGGCCTGCTAAGGGTCTGGGATGATCAACATCACAAGGACTTCTGAACGGGTTCAGTAGAGATTAAGCAAACTTTAAACTGAGATTCAAGAAGTGGAAAAGCTTGATTGCTATCTTGAAGTGAATGTTGGATCGATGGAAAATCGAAAGAACTACAACGTCCCAAGCTTGGAAGTCACCATCAAGCTACTGAATTTCTTCATCCAAATGTTGAACTTTAAGGGACATTGTCCATCAATTCATCTCTATGGCACTGTATTTCCATTAAAAAAGGCTCCAGCATTGACCCTTCTAGATCTTGGAGAAGGAAAGCAGTGCTGTGGAGAAGGGCAGTGTCCTCATGAACTAATCTTTGCAAAGGAGGACAAGCTCATGACACTACGCTGAAACAATCAAAATGACACAAACTGATAAAAAATCTAAGTAAGGTAAAAAAAAATTAATACGTGTTTGTTGGCATGCTGATGGAATTGTAAGCACATTTGTGTATCAATGACAACAGGTCTTGCCTACACAAAGAGGCTCAAAGTTCAATCCACAAAGCAGGGGAGCAGAAGAAATCACCCTGAGATATTTCTGCAGAAGCTATATCTGCAGTCTGCACTGCTGTTGGGCTAGCAAAAGAGTATTTATGTAAAGCCTCAATGGACCAGTGCAGGAAACTGGAATCTGGAATGAAAAAAAAAAAATAAAAATTATGGACAAAATCCATAAAATATACTTCTGTCTGTTTGATGGAACCAAGATTGGCCAATCCCCAAAGAATCAAATTTCGAGGTGCGGTCTTTTTAAGCTATACTCTCAAGGATTTGTTGCAGAGTTCAGAGTAGAGCCCATTTCGGGACCACGGTTTCTTAAGTCAAGCCATGTACGACAAACCTAAATTACAGCACGACCTTGTGGCGTGCAGTAATAATCTTGTAATGTTCCTTATGTGACCACTGTATGTTATAAATACAAAGTGTGCCAAGGTGACTGTTATGTCATGCTGACATGGCTGACACCGTCAGGTAGCACCAACATGTTTACATAGAAGAAAAAACAGAAAAAAAAAAAATTGCAAGTGAAATGCAGTACTGTCCATATCCACTTAGGGCCACTTCAATGACTGTACAAATTGTTGGGAAATTCACTCCTGTCTGTTGCATGCAGATGATGTGTGTATGTGAACGTATTCAGCATTTCTTCTCATCTGTTTGTTCCTTGTGTGAGAAACCGCTTACTGCACCCTATGTCTATTCGATCTTGGATACCTGCATTCGGAGGTTACCATTACTGCCATTTTCCTTTGAGCCTGAATGGTCGGCTCCATTTGGAAAGATAAAAAAAAAAAAAAAGTCAAAATGAACTGTAAGATAGGTGAAACAAAACATTGCTTGTCTTTATTTTTATATTTTATATAAGCCTTAATGTACAGCGTGTAAGCTGCTCTATTGTAAAGTACCTTTATATTATAAAATGCATTTATCTATATCTTTGAGTTGACTTTATTTGGTTCACAACGGTTTTTACCCCCATGTTACTTATCAGTTTTGGTGAGGTGAAAGGTGTTACACAACTAATTGACCTTTTCCTTCCGTTTCTTTTTTTAAATAAGGTTCAAATAATTTGATTTGCTAAAAATGAGCTATTGTTGCTTGTAACTTTGTACACATATTTATATTTAAATAAAACCATTTCAAATAATATCTGCTCTGACTGAAGTGAGTTTGGCACACATCACTGGGTCTCGTCAAATGTCATGAGGGAATGAGGACAAACAATACCGGGGCTGCCGAGTTGATGAATACATAAATTAGCAGTGATGCCTATGTTGATTCTCTTATTCCCGCGGCGACAGCAGGGTTTTTAATAAAGACGGATGAGATTCCCAAGCCTCCCGCTGTCTGCGTATCAAACAATGCAGGCACAGGCCGTCTCCCTCAACGCAACCAAATATTGCGCTGACGGAGCGGGTGTTGTGTGACAACATTATCTTGTCGTGTCACCCAGTCTCTCAGATTTCATCATGTCACGCCGAGCTTCACCGCAGGGAGTGTTGAAGACATAAACACGTGCTCAGCATTAAACAAATGAACGGATGGCTACTCTGGTAAATTTAGGGTCATGTTTCCATTAGTTGTCATCCCTTGCATACAACAAACACTGTCCAAAGTAACCAAACAAGAATGAATATGCATAATGTGCAAACCTGATAATATAAAATGCAAACTCTGTTATCCATAAACTGTCAATGGCATCATACAAGCCCATTCAGCGAGTCTACACAAGCATGTTGTGGACAAAATGGCAATAGGTTTTTTTGTTAAATTACCATGATAATATAACGTTAATAGCAGAAAGAAGAACCACTCGGTTTGCCAGAATTGACATTTTTAGCGAGTTAGATTAGACAATACTGACCGAAATAACCAGTGCATATATTGGAAAGATACAATACAAATGTTATGAAACCTATTAATGATTAGTTCATTGTTACTTACACTTATCTAATCTCCTGACACACAAAATCAATGTTTTTCTGAGGTAAATTCTCAGTTGAGATGCCTGGCGCCAGACGTGCTGTCTCATGGAGCTGCTAAATCGACAGATTATTAACATATTAATAATAAGATGTATATATTTCCAGGATACATGATTAAAACAATGAAATTAAGCACAAAAAAAAAAACATCATCAACATAACACCTTTGCTAAAAAGATTCCTCACCGAACGCACGCCACCTCTCCCAGCATGCCCAGCGGTTTTTGTAATATAATAATGCAAGATGAATCTCACCAATCAGACGATCCGTGAACTAAAGTCAGACAACAAAAGGTGTAATGGAAATGTATAGAAAAATTGGTTGAACTAATGGCTAGCCTGATTTCAATCATGTAGTTCGTTGACCACAATGCTTTGTTTCGATCATTTGATTACATTTCTCCATTAGGTAGTAAGTGATGGTGACCTTTGGTTGCCTAGATACTGCATTAATGTGCAATATGCTCAAGTGCAAGAGTTGTTATCACATCAATTGGAGATGATATAAAAGGTTGAACACCAATCTAAAGCTCATACAAGGTCAAATCTGGCATATTATTAGCCTAAGTTAAATACTCTGTCAACCATTTAAAACAACTGTTGCAGTGCAGTGCAATGCTTAATTATACCTACAGCTTTTTAATTGGTGCAAGGTCAAAACAAACTACATTAACATCTGTAATAAAGACATGCTGTGGATTTTCTTGTATCAACTGAAAAGAGTAGATTTATGATGCCTTCTTGTTTCATTTTCCATTAGGACAGCACTGATTTATAGGCAAATAATTGTTGAAGGCAATGTTGACGTTGGTTAAATGCCAAGGCCATCTGATTTAATATTGATGAAACGGTTTTGAGTTTTCTTTACTACATATTGCATTTTGAGGGGGAAATGAAATTAATTGGAAATTACCCAAAACACTCTATTCTGGAAAAAAAGTAATGTAAAACCAGCATGTATTTTATTGTCAAGAAAACATTATAAAATTTGCATACATTAAAACACTTGCATAGCGTTGAGATATAAAATATAACGACACAGAAAACACCAACAAGTTCAGTTACATTAACAATTCAAAGCACATTTAGTCACCCAAACACATAAAGCCATACATAATCATTGTGGTTTTAAAATTGAAAAATGAGTCTAACAAGCCCTCAATAAGGTCTAATTGCACATCATAATGCTATATGAAACTTCTGTAGTACATAAATATAGCATCTATTGCCCGACATCTCTCAAAATACAGCGAACGTCTCTTGTATCTCCTGGGAAATTAAGTCACTACACTACAAAGCCTGAAAATTTTACTAAGCAAGTGGACTTTCCATGGGAAAGAAACTTGCCAAGTCTATGAGGAACCGGCGGTATAGATTCCTCGATACGTTCGGGGCTCTTTGAAGGAGAGACCATCCTGCTAGGTTGTTTCAGCAAACAGCTTTGACATTGATTGGCTGGAACTTTAACATGCAGCAGAAGTGAGTGACCTATGTTGGCCTTGCTTGTATTGGCAAATGGATGACGGAAATATCCTATTTTTACCTAATCCTCCATTTCAGAGTTTTGGCACTGAGGTTGCAAGATCACACAGATGTGAGGAAAGAAGGTCAGCCTGAGTGGGATGCTTACAGAAATTTCTAGATTGCAAAGAAGCTTCTGACCTCCGCTTAAAGGGAAAAAAAAAATGTAGGGATTGAAGCTACCTCCAAAGCCTGAAACAAGAGGCAGGGTCCAGTCTTTGGAACAAAGGCATATTTAGAGCATGAGAAAAAGACTTTTTAAACTGAATATAATTCATAAAGATAACAACATGACTTCCACCAGGTCTTAAGTGCCGGCAGGCTCATTATAGGACAATTTGATCTCTAAGTGCAATTTATGAAGTTACTGTTCAAGGAAACAGAACAAATGGAACTACAACTGTGTGACAAAGAGTTGGTAAATGAGTGTAACAGTACATCACAGTGATATATATTCTCATTATAGTGGTATCTGCATGTATTTTATGAACCTTTTTATTTGGTTGACTAAAGTTGAACTCAACTTTAGATTGATACCGCTAAGAAAACATTATTCATAAGCCATAACAACCAAATAGTCATACTGAATGAAATTGCTATTATGAAACCGACCAGGTGGTCTGAAACGTATGCAAGTTCAATTTGAATGATTTTTTCTCACAAAGGATGTCGACTAAAGCTGTATTCACTTTCGCTTTTGAGAGTGTGGCTCACATACTGTACTGTACTAAATATTCACGGCACTCAACAGTTGTGTTCTTCTGCTTTGGTTGTTGTATGACTGCAGGTCCAGGCTTCACTATATGTTTGTGATTTCACGGATCCAGTCCCGCAGTTTGGTGACACGCGTATAGACGCCAGGCTTGTTCCGCCGAGCGCAGCCTTCTCCCCAGCTCACTATTCCAGCCTGGAACCATTTGCCAACATCGGAACGACATACAAGAGGACCGCCAGAGTCTCCCTGTGGAAGCCAAAAGAAAGAAACTTGTAAACGTCATTCCACATTTTCCAAAACCTGACGAAATGCATGGAGGACACTCATGTAACTAAACATATTTGATGACCGTATTCAAGAGTTGCCTGTTGATATATTCTAGAGAATGTACTTTAATGCATCACTGAATGTTTACTTCATTTTTTTAACGTACAGTATTGTGATTATTTATTTTACTTTGTATTTATTTTTCCAGTTTTTTTTTTATTGTGTGTATTGATGCTTTGCAATATTGTATATAAAATAACCATGCCAATAAAGTGCTTGAAATTGAAAAAGTAGATGAAATGCTGATTATTTATATGAGAAACTGAAAAACAGAAAGGAAAAAATTAGGGTGTGTAACGCAATTGCAAACGTTTTAATTATTATTGTAATCACTTATCATTTATTATTTTGTACCTCTAATTTAAGCTGCTTATTTACTGTGTCATTTCATTCCATTACTATTATTCCTGAATGATTTGTTTTGTGTGTAATACAATTCGGCTCTTAATTACTTTGCCAATATTGCAATGTAAACAGACGTGGCAATAAAGCATATTTGAATTGGGAGGTGAGAGGAGAGAGAGAGGAAGACTAAACAACCAAGTGAATGAAAGAATATTACAGAGGGTGAGAAGGATGGAGCAAAGGACAAAGAGAGTGAGAGAGAATGTGCACAAAATCTATGAGCTCCTATAGGAGGAGAGGAAGATAGAAAGGAGTCACAAGACCAGGACCGGAACCTGTGCGAGAGAAAAGCACACTAAGAAGATTACACCCAGAATAAGAGAGACGCACAGAGCGTTGAGAAGAGGAAAGCAAGATGAATAACAAGTGAGATAGAAGTAGAAATTATGGAAATCAGCTCATTTAAATATCAGGGAACAAGGTAGAATAATTAATCTTCCCCACTACGAGGCTGTACACACACTGCAGGAAGACAACAACATTAGCGGAACACTTTGACGGCATTATGCTCATGTCATATTTGTACTGTAGGTGTTTCTGAACGAATAGAACAGGACGAAAAAGACTCTGGGCTTGACAATGCATCTAAATGCCTATTAAATCCCCTTGAATTCATTAACATTCAATAAATGTGTAATTTTGCACGTGCTGTAGATGTAAAGATTTTTAAATCTCAACTGGGGTGGGGGTGTTGTGATTTTTTGAGTCTGTAAATGGCAATTTAAAAAATAGTGGCATAAAAGGCCAACATGTACTGTTCAGTGAATTGTTGTGGTTGAAATGCGGTTAAAATAATCATTTTAATAGTAATCGCTGCAAGAGAGAATTTTTATTAACATATTCACAATATTTTACTTCAAGATAAATATGAGAAGAATTGTTTGACCTGACAGTCCAAGTCACTTTGTGATAAACCACAATAACAACAACATATCTGATTTATTTCTGCATATATTGCAAGTGGCCCAGAACAAAATGAAAATATCAGATTCAGTGTCTTTTCATTAAAAAAAAAAAAAAAAAAAAAAAAAAAGGCAGGAATGTTTTTACCTGACAAGCGTCCACACCTCCAGTGAGGTAGCCGCTACACATCATTCTAGAGGTCACCTGACCTTCAGTCACCATGTTGCATACTGTATCATTAATCACCTTTACTTCTGCTTTCTGCAAGATTTGTGCAACACTTCCTACAACACACATGTAAAACATTAGTCCTATGAGAATGAATCTAACAACAAAGAGCATCTTTTCTTATTATTGGTGTTTGAAACATTGATTACAGTTAGTTATATGCTTCAACAAAATCTTAGAACAAAACTTGTGTTAAAAGTGACATTGAGACATTAGATTGATAAATGTCAAACTTGTGAGGTAAAATTCCAAGGGTATCTCATGGAAAAAGGAGCTCAGCCCTCAGGCACACAAGCTGTCTCACCTCCCTCTCGGAGTGTGCCCCAGCCCGTAACAAAGCAGGAACTACCGGCCGAGAAGACATGAGTCGGTGCTGGAAGGCAGATGGGATGCACGGTGTTGGTGAAGTTCAATGGATCGCTCAGTTCCAGCAGTGAGATGTCATAATCGTAGGACATTGAGTTGTAGTTTGGGTGGGTGATGATGTTCTTTAAAGTGCGCTTCTGAACAGAGTCCAGCATGTTCTGGTCTCGTAGACCACTGTACGTCAGCCAGTTGGATATCTTTTTGTAGCTGTTGGCGATAGACACAATGTTGTTTTGGAGGTTAGTCATTTAAATCAGATGTTTTGAAAGATCAACATTAAATGGTGTTTCACTGAAACACCAAAAGCTTGTGGAACAATAGGAAGCTTATCTTTAAATGACTATATAATAAAAACTCTAGAGGTGGGTGTTACATATAAAACATTACACAAATAATCAGATAATTGTATTTGCTTATATAAACATCTAATTTGAAGATGTTGGAGACAATCTACACAATGTTGTTTTAGAGGTTAGTATGAAATGTGAATATGAAATGGCATTCAAATACATTTAAAATCTGTAATTTGACAGGAAATCTGAGGAAATGTGAACTTTCACACTAATTACCACATTGCCAATGATGCAGTATTGTCTGGATATTACAATTATTCAAAATTCACTGAAACACCAAAAAGCTTGGAAAAGGTTATACCAATAATCTGATAAATGTACTTGCTGAAATAATGTATCTTTTCAAGTTTAGAGGTTAGCTGTTTTGAAAGCTGTCAAGAACTCAGAGGATTCAATGAAAAAAAGGTTAATAGGACATCTATATGAAGAGGGACTGAAAAATAAGAGGGCTTGGGGATTTCAGCCAAATTGCAAGTCATTTCAGAGGTGGAACAGGTTATTACATTTTGATGAAAGATTAAAAACAAACATTTGTGCACCAATGTATCATTCACAATAAGAGCAGAAATGTTTATTAAGAAAGTAAATGGGGTCGATTTTGATTTCATGCTGAAACCATAGCTCAGGAGAGTGAATTCTTTTTCAATTCAGCTTTAGTGTTTCAGTCTCAGGAACACATTGGAATCATTTATCAAGGTAAAGTATTGCATGTCTTGTGCTCCACCTGCTGGCCTATGAAAATAAATACAAGCTTATGCTTTAATCTTGGATGATGTTTGAGCACAAAGCAAATGGAGAAAGATATCTAGTTAATGTCTAATTTATGTCTGTGATAAATTATCATAAGCTACAGCTTAATTAAGCAGAGAAAATACAGAGATGCAATAAACTGACTCACGCTGTATCAGGCTGGATGAAGCAGTGGGCAGCGGACAGCAGCCATTTGTTGGAGATGACCGAGGCTCCGCAAACGTGTCCGCTGGTCTGGAAATGTAGACTGACCTGCCACGGCCATTCACCCACATCTGCGTTCTGCCCACCCACAATACGGTTGTGCTTGTATGGCCGGACTCCACAGTCTGAAACCAAATTGTAGAAACGGTTCAAACTCAAAGACTTCAAGGAAGACAATGGAAGGGCTAGCATTGGCATGCTGAGATGAGAGGTGATGGGGGTCTTGAACAAGACCAGCAGGGATAAGATCAGAGGGCTAACTGAAAAACTGTTTGCACTGAAAGATGGCGAGTTTCTCGTAGCATCTGCTCTGACTCACAGGACCGTTGGCCTTTAGTGGGACTCAAGCAGAATCATAACAAGGCAGATATATAAAGGAACGAACCGTGCTGGCTGATAAAACACAATGAGGAAGGAAAAAGAAACCAGCAACCCTGAGGCCTATAAAAGAAGAATAATGTCATGTAAGGTTTCATAAAAAAAGTATAATGGCTTAGGGCTCTGATGAGAATTTTTAACACTAATTACCACATTGTTGATGATGCAGTAACTTCTGGAAATTACAGTTGCTCTAAAATTTATCGAAACACCAAAAACTTGTGAAATCACACTGGGAAGCTCATTAACACTAGAGGTGGGCGGTGTGACATTCAGTTTCACGAAATAGTTTGTCTGAAATAAATTTTACTGCGCATCTCAAAGAAATATTAATAAAAGTTTTACTTTTTATCTTTGGTAGTCTATTAGGGATGCACGATAAATATTACATGATATTTAATACGCATGTCGTCAGTAAAGCCGGTTCTGTAATCAACAGTAAATCTCTACACGTGACGATATTTATCACGTACCCCTTTAGTCGACTGCTGTCTCTTTAAATGAGTAAAAAACAACAACAGCAAAAAAAAAAAACCAGACAATTAAAATAAATGAATAAAAAAAAAAAAAAAAAGGATCACAGGAGCAATTCTGTTATTCTGAATAACAGCACAGGTGTGGTTTAATCAAAAAGTTCTTAATATTGTGCAACAAAAGCATATATTTATAAAAAAAAAAAAATGTGACTTACCACATCCCTGCTCATCCGAACCATCTGAGCAGTCCTGTTCACGATCACACTCTGCATTCACTTTGTTTACACACTGCTTGTCTTTACACTTGAAGGAAAAATCATTGCAGATGGCAGCCGCTAAGAGAGAAAGAGAGTATAGAGAAAGTAAAACTCGAGGTAAATGAGGGGAAAAAAAAACATCAAGTGCAGCTTCTTTTTATCACCAAAGACATACGCCTTGTTCATAGCTGTACAAGAGCCAGCGTATTGATCAGGCCTATTGATTGTGGGATAGGTCACTTATCTCTGCTGAAGGATACAAAAACAATGAACAACTTGGAGATGGAAAGAGTGGACAGTGAAGAAGTTTGTACACAATAGAATAAAGCAAAAACGTGTGATTTCACTACCGTTTCAGCTGAAGTGTTGAAGCTATTGCTCACAAGTGTTTGTTTTGCATATTAAAAGCAGGTTAATTATCACATTAATTAATGGTACTCAATATTCACTGTCAACTAATCAAATATGCAAAATCAAAAAAACAATAAAAGCAAAAACAAAACAATAAAAACTTAAAATTATAAAAATTTTTTTTATCAAAATTCAAATTGAGCTGATTAAAATTATATTGAAATTTTCCACAAACATTCAAAACCTCTAAAACATTTCAATTAACATCCAATTAAAAATCCATATACAAACCTATAACTTTAACTAACTTTAAATTACAAATCTAAATTAAAAACAACAAACAGCCCAACAACAAAAAGCACTAAAACATGTAGGATAGTCCCAAATCTCACTGCAAATGAACATCCAGCCCAACAATAGAAAGCACTATAAATGTTTCATATTTTATGATTTTGTGAATAATTCAGGACCTACTTCTGTTAATCTCACCATGAAAATGTCTAATGTTTACCTCAAAGAAAGAAAAAAAAAGTGCCATTATGTTTTGTGCAAAGAAAATAAATTTCATTCATTTTATTTTCATTATAAAAGTTAGCACATTCTCATATATAAATAAAAGTTAATCCAATTTTGAGCCATCAAAATGTTTTACAAATATAAAGTTATAATTCTATCGACTATAATTACATCATATGGCCTGTATTGACAAATTTAATTTTGTATCAATCCTGTTGCATTTTCTCCACTTTGTCCCATTTCCTTATTTTATTTTATATTATTATATTTATTACATATCTTATTTTTTAGATTTTTATTTATTATTTTATTTAGTTTTATATTTTATAAAAATATAAAATAAAATAAAAATATTATATTACAAAAATAATATATTTTATTTTATATTATTTTTAGTTTGTTGCTTGTGAATGAATATATTTAATGCAAATAAGCTTACAAAACAAACTAGATTAACCTGTGGCCTGTAGCACAAAGCATGTTTCAGTTTTTACCCAGGTAAGTTCATTTTTTGTTTGGGCAAAAGCTCAAGAAAATAGGTTGGTTTTGAGGGAGTTTTGACACCATGGTTTTATTCTGGTGTAGAGATCGCAAACCCAACCTGGACCAATCAGCTGTGAGCAAAGTGACATATATCTGATGTAATGAAGCCACTCCCCCGTATCTCTACATCCAGATGAAAACAGTTAGAATTTTAAAAACAAAATTGCCCGACTTTTGCGGCTACGTATTTTACATTTATATTATATTAATATTTTTTTATAATTCATATCCTATATATATATAATTATTATATAGTGGCAATTAATTTTAAGCTTTGCATTTAAATTAAATTAAATATAGATACATATAGAATATAGATAAGCTTTAATATATCCAACTTTTAAAATGACTAAACTTATGTTTTCCTTTTGAGCTCTGTGTGAAACTATATAAATAAATAAATTCAGTTGATTCCTTTGCAGAGTGATACATTCTCTTTCTGCTGCATTCTCAAACATTTGTTGCAGCACAAGTGTTTATTCTTGCCTTTTAAATGCATTTAAATTTATTTTTAATAAGGACATCTCTTAATCTTCAGCAGAAATGTGAATTGTGCTGCCTCTCATGCGAAGTGAATCCAAATGACGCTTTGCTGATGCTCTCCACATTCGGTGTGATTGGCTGTTTGCTGCACACGTCACACTTGTTTGGTTTTATCAACTCTAAACCTACTCTGAAACTGAGTTTGTTCATCTCGCTTCGTGCTACAGGCCACTGGTGTTAAGATCAATGGAAAAGCAGATTGTGGTCACTAAGTCAAAGTATCCACTCACATGCTACACATGAGACCTCATCACTGCCATCAGCACAGTCATTTTTCCCATCGCATAAAAATTCTTGTGGGATGCAGGCGCCATCTCCGCACCTTTCCTCAGCTCTGCCACAATCTAAGAAGAACAACAAAACAAAACCTCGTCAAGTTTCCTTCAATGGCAAAATTTAAAGTATCATTTTAAAGTATGCCACAATGAAGCAAGTTTTAAATATGATAAGTTCTCCAGGAAGATGCCATAGTTCAAAATAAGTTCAAATTAAAGGGTTAGTTCACCCAAAAATGAAAATTAGCCCACTTTATACTCACCCTCAAAGCATCTTAGGTGTATATGACTTTCTTCTTTCAGACAAATCTAATCAGAGTTATATTAAAAATGTTTCTTGCTCTTCCAAGCGTTAGAATGGGAGTAGGTGGGTGTTTTGTTCAACAGTCCAAACGTACTCAAATAAAGAGCGCGTATCCATAATAAAATGTGCCCTATACCACTCCAGGGGGTGAATAAAAGCCTCCTGTAGTGAATCAATGCATTTTTGTAAGAAAAACATCCATATTTAAAATGTTATTAATACTTTTTCTCAGTTCTGCTGATGGTCATATGTGTAAGCCGTTTTAGGCTGATGACGTAGGACAAGTGTTGCCAAGTCCACAGTTTTCCAGCGGAATTGGGCTACTGTAACTCTGTTGCCGTGGGTAGTTTTTCATGTCCCCGGTTTGAAGCAACACCAATATTGTGATATTTAGCCCCTGAGGTGTTAATTTTACCCAGGAGCCCTGCCAAAACACGTGTATTTTACCACAAGGAATGCGTTTTTTTAACTGGGAACACAATTGGGCTAGTTTTGAGTAGCAATTGGGCGGTTTTTATTGTGAAAACCTGGCAACCCTGCATTGGATGTACACGTCGCTCACGCGCCGCTGATTAGTGACAAACACGGAAGTGTGGAAGAGAGACAGCAAAACAAAATGGCGGTCACGAATTAGAAGCACAAAACAAGGATTTGTAAAGAAAAATGTAGAAGGATTTCAATATAAGCCAAGAGGAGACTGTTTTCCTTTGCTAAAGTAAGGAAACTTTTCTTCCTTTGCTCCTGTAAACAAACTCGCAGCATATCTCACAGACGTGAGCATGACACCTACGTCCTACTGTACGTCATCTGCCCGGAATGGCTTGCACATATGACAGTCAGTGGAAGTGAGAGAAAAGTGTTTATAACATTTTAAATATGGATATTTTTCTTAAAAAAAAAAAAAAAAAAAAAAAAAAAAACATTGATCGCTACAGGAGGCCTTTATTCAACCCCCGGAACCATATGGGGCAGGTTTTATTACGGATACGCACTCTTTATTTTACTAATCATGTAAATTTGAACAAAAACAACAACATACAATAAAACTAAAACTTGAAAAATATAAGACAAAAATTAATAAAAATCCAAAAAGACACATCTGAAAGAAGAAAGTCATATACACATAGGATGCTTTGAGGTTGATTAAAACATGGGCCTATTTTCATATTTGGGTGAACTAACCCTCTAAGTTAGTGCTTATATGAATCCCAGGAAACAGCTGGTCATGGGACCTCATTGCAGTCCCGCTTTATGGAGATAAAACACCTGCCACTGCTTTGTCTGTCAATACTTAGTGTATCCTTAAATGTATTTTGTTTCATTTGAATTAACTTCCTGAAAGGCAGATGCTGATATAAATAAATACAATCATTAAAACATAATAGGAGAAACTCACCACAATGTTCTTCATCACTATTGTCACCACAGTCATTTACTCTGTCACACACAAAGACCTGAGGCCTACACAGGCCATTACTGCAATTGAACTGTTCATTTTCACAGTCTGAAACACAAAATACATTCAACTGAATGTGTCAACATAAAATTTATCTGAAACATCACCTGACTTTGTCAATTATTAGTACAATGTAAACACTCTTCAAAAGGTTATTTCAGTTTAAGTTTACTGGTTAGGCAGCAAAGAGAATGCAAAATTATAATGCAAATCTGAAGTTAAGTAATTAAACATAACCATGCTTTCATAAAACATATACACTATTTCCAGAAGCATTAGATAATATAAAGAACTGATGTTTGAAATACCACCTATAGTATAAATTATGTTTAATACATAATGTCATTCATTTATATATAATTATAACATTTTAGTGTTCATGTTTTAAATAATGTCCTGTGCATCTAAAAACAATAAGTAAAAATGCCAGTATTTAACTTAAATTGGAGGAATCTGTCCAATCAGTTTAAGAAAACAACATACATCAGAGAATAATTAACATAATTACTGATGTAGTTTTTATTCATTTGGACTAAATTTTATATGAATTCTGTCTTTGAATTAGAATTTTGAATTAATCTTCCTGTCATTCTACATCGGTATCCCGTTGGACAGGGCTAATTTAATTTAAAGGTTTAAATTTTGCAAAATCCTGACAGGGATGAGACTTACTGCAGTTTTTCTCATCACTCATGTCTTCACAGTCATTCCACCCATCACAGCGTTGCTCATTTCTGATGCAGTAGCCTGAGGTACACGCAAACTGACCAGGGCAAGCTGGAGATGAAATTCATGAGAGTGAAAACAGGAAGACAGCCAGAACTCAACACAAAGAAGAAGTTAAAGAGAGTTCTAATGATAGAATAATGTGATCTGTTGGTTTTAAATGGTCCTGGATCAAAATTTCATCACTGCATTTAGCTAGTCATATTGAAACACCGGGCTTACGTACGGTTTACAGGGTCAAAGGTGGTGTAAGTGACACTGAAACCCTTATCAGTATAGGATTCATCTGAATGGAACTTCACTTCCAAGGTATTGGTGGCGCTAGAGAGAACAAGTCTAGGTTTCTCTCCACAATACCTTTAAAAATGGAGGAAGGAATGAAGTATTAATACAAAAAAGACTAAGAAAACCAAAAATGAATTGGCAACAGACTACTGCAGATGGTTTTCAGATAAATTAACATCAAATGTATTTATTGGGCCTTTTGCCATTTTATTTCATAGACTATCAGGAAGCTGACAAGAAACGATGGGGGATATTTTTCTGGCTAGCATGGCAGGATAGATGACAGAACTTACTTTTTACCCAGCACCTCTATGAAGTCTTTGTGACAGATGCTGGTGTCCACCCCCGGCTCTTTCACACGGAACATACTGAACTCAATCTTTATCTTTCTGTCAGCAGGAACCTGCGGAATCCACACAATGTTGTTCAGGGTTATTTTCAAAAGGGCATAACTCAATAATAAAACAGCCTAATGAGAGAATCCAAACACTTTACAACTCAGGATAAGTAGTTTATTCAAATACACAGATGTTTTCATTTACTCACATCAATGTTCCAATCCCATATTACTTCTTTTGTGAAACACAAAATGAGATGTAGGCAGAATGCATGAGCTGCTCTACATAAAAGTACTCTACACTTATGCACTATATTTCAAGCCTTCTGAAGATGCGCAGCCAAAATGTGAATTATTATTAGCTGAATTATTATTAACCACATATTTACTTAAAATACATACACTACTGTTCCAAACTTTGGGGTCAGCAAGATTTGTTAAATGTTTTTTAAATAAGTCTCTTACGCTCAGCAAAGCTTCATTTATTTGATAAAAATACAGCAAAAACTGTAACACTGTGGAATATTATTACAATTTAAAGGAACAGTTTTGTATTTATTATATTGTAAAATGTAATTTATTCTTGTGAAGCAAAGCTGAATTTTCAGCATCATTACTCCAGTCTTCAGTGTCACATGATTCTTTCAGAAATCATTCAGAGATGCTGATTTGGTGCTCAGATATTTTGCCTAAAATCTGCTTTTGTGTTTCACATAATTCTAAATATGAAGAATAGATAGTACAACAAGGCTTACACTGATGTGCCAGTTGCAGTCCACCAAAGGAGGATAGAAACTAGGAAAATGAGGAGAGGTGAAGTTTCCAGTGGGTGCAGTCAGAGATGCTCCACAGGTCCCAGCTAGAAATTAATATTGAAACAGATATTATTGAACTGAAATGGAATATTTTCTAGACCAATTCAAAAAAAATTTCCAGTTTCACGGCTACAAAGACTTTTGACTAAGATGATGACTTTATAAAATACTAAAGCATTTGTACAAAACAATCACTGACGTTACCAGCAATAGCGGGAATGGCAGTGTAAACCGCTCTGAATCCAGGTCTCTGAACCTTATCTGTGATTAGGTTGACGAGCATGATGTTACCAGAAGAAACAACCTCAAGGGGATTTGTAGGAGGTCGAAGTCCACATTGTCTGTGATGAAAAGATGCAAGTAGTGTTAGAATTGTGGCAACTGTATAGAACAGTGCTTTATTTTTATATACTAAAGTATACAGGTGCATCTCAATAAACTAGAATGTCGTGAAAAAGTTCAATTCAGTAATTCAACTCAAATTGTGAAACTCGTGTATTAAATAAATTCAATGCACACAGACTGAAGTAGTTTAAGTCTTTGGTTCTTTTAATTGTGATGATTTTGGCTCACATTCAACAAAAACCCACCAATTCACTATCTCAACAAATTAGAATATGGTGACATGCTAATCAGCTAATCAGCTCAAAATACCTGCAAAGGTTTCCTGAGCCTTCAAAATGGTCTCTCAGTTTGGTTCACTAGGCTACACAATCATGGGGAAGACTGCTGATCTGACAGTTGTCCAGAAGACAAATATTGACACTCTTCACAAGGAGGGTAAGCCACAAACATTCATTGCCAAAGAAGCTGGCTGTTCACAGAGTGCTGTATCCAAGCATGTTAACAGAAAGTTGAGTGGAAGGAAAAAGTGTGGAAGAAAAAAAAAAGCATAACCAACCGAGAGAACCGCAGCCTTATGAGGATTGTCAAGCAAAATCGATTCAAGAATTTGAGTGAACTTCTCAAGGAATGGACTGAGGCTGGGGTCAAGGCATCAAGAGCCACCACACACAGATGTGTCAAGGAATTTGGCTACAGTTGTCGTATTCCTCTTTTTAAGCCACTCCTGAACCACAACAAATGTCAGAGGCGTCTTACCTGGGCTAAGGAGAAGAAGAACTGGACTGTTGCCCAGTGGTCTAAAGTCCTCTTTTCAGATGAGAGCAAGTTTTGTATTTCATTTGGAAACCAAGGTCCTAGAGTCTTCTGGAGGAAGGGTGGAGAAGCTCATAGCTCAAGTTGCTTGAAGTCCAGTGTTAAGTTTCCACAGTCTGTGATGATTTGGGATGCAATGTCATTTGCTGGTGTTGTTCCATTGTGTTTTTTTGAAAACCAAAGTCACTGCACCTATTTACCAAGAAATTTTGGATTACTTCATGCTTCCTTCCTTTCATTTTCCAGCAGGATTTGGCACCTGCCCACACTGCCAAAAGCACCAAAAGTTGGTTAAATGACCATGGTGTTGGTGTGCTTGACTGGCCAGCAAACTCACCAGACCTGAACCCTATAGAGAATCTATGGGGTATTGTCAAGAGGAAAATGAGAAACAAGAGACCATAAAAAACCATAAAAGAAAAATGCCACTCCAAAACACCTCAGCAGCATTGGTCTTACAAAGTTGCCACAAACTGATCACCTCCATGCCACGCCGAATTGAGGCAGTAATTAAAGCAAAAGGAGCCCCTACCAAGTATTGAGTACATGTACAGTAAATGAATATACTTTCCAGAAGGCTAGCAATTCACTTTTTATTGGTCTTATGAAGTATTCTAATTTGTCGAGATGAATTGGTGGGTTTTTGTTAAATGTGAGCCAAAATCACCACAATAAAAGAACCAAAGACTTAAACTACTTCAGTCTGTGTGCACTGAATTTATTTAAACACAAGTTTCACAATTTGAGTTGAATTACTGAAATGAACTTTTTCACAAGATTCTAATTTATTGAGATACACCTGTATATCAATGAAATTGCTTGATGGGAAATTGACTGGATGAAAATCTGTGTAGTGTGCATTATTGGTATGTTTGTTCCTAAAGTGCATTTTGTCAATGTTTAGGGGTATATTAGTCTCGTTCTTGGCAGCTTTCTTTGGCCAAGGCCCGCCTATGAGAACCGTTTGACCGACATGTCAAACAACCAATCACAGTTTGTTTTTTTCTGCATCACATTTTGGGGCGTGGAAATGTCGCCACAATAACAGACTGGTGTGTAAAACTCTCGGATGTATTTGAAAGATTCTATGCCGCGAACTTTAAATATTTCACATACTTTTGAAACTCCAGTGTTTAGTTGATTCTGATAAGCGCTCGTCATCACAGTTGTAAACACTACAGCTTTCTTCTTTCTTGAGGGGGTTTGGCACAATGGTATCTTTGTTTCCGGACAGAACATTAAAGAACGCGACGCACACGTCTCCCGGAAATACTGTATAATTCAACCAATCCAATGAAGACTTCAACACTCCTTAAGTGTTTCCACTTTTGTGTGCCATATGCATCAGACGTTTAGCCAATGGTCCGTGGGCGTGACGTGTGAGACAGAGACTAGGAGTATATAAGCCCCTAGATGACCTCCAGCCTGAAAGATATGGGCTAAAAACCCATTTTTTGGGCTCTTTAAGATCAGAAATTCAGTCAAGGATGTCCAAATTTTGACTGGCAGTGTGAAACTACATGACAAGCAAAGTCAAATGGGTATATCGAGTCAAGAAGCCTCACGAGAACGAGAGAGAAGAGAGAGAAGAGAGAGAGAGAGAGAGAGAGAGAGAGAGAGAGACCGAGACCTGGGGCGTAACAACATTATTAAGAACTGTATGGCTGTGATGCACAGAAACTCTGTCACCTTGGAAACGGGGCAGAGGCTGAGTGTTGAGAGAATTATGTTCAGAGCCCACTGGCTGCAAGATACAGTTTGCAATCTATACACTTCAGGTGATTTGTTACATAGCATAAATAAATCAAGAAACTTAAAAAAAAAAAAAAAAAAAAAAAAAAAAAAAAGTGCTTAAAAAAAAGTGCTTCTTTACTAAAGTCTGTCATCACCTAGTGATAAGGTGACTAAAACTTGGCATGTATCTTAAAGGTGCTAGAGAGGGGTCTTAACAAGCCAATCTTCAGCAAGAAGCCTTAGGCCAACTGTGAAAATGAAACTGAACTGAAATGTTGTGTAACTAGCGCCTATGAGAGGGCTTCATGCTTTAAGTTTAGAAGGTAGAGATGCATTAAGGATATTACATATAATCTGTACAGTATGTGCTACGTTTTCAAAGAAATTATTTTTTTTAAAGCCTTAAATGGATCAAAAGTGACATTAAAGTAGGGTGACCATATGGCCATTTTTACGGGATGTGCCCTTGCAAGGATTTCTATATTAGCAAAAATATCCAGGTTTGGGCTGTTTGCACTTTGCCGATCGATCGTTGTACGACATTCACGTGAGCTATAGAGAGCAGAGCAGATGGCTCCTTATGCTTTTGAATTGCTCTCGCTGTACTTTGGTGTCATGTAGGTGTGTCGCGATATACCGGTATTGACGATAACCGTGATATACAAAGCAACAATTATCGACATCGTGTTAATTTAGTGTGTGACGACATACCGCAATATTTAAAATGAACAGTTCTCTTATGATAACACCACATGTAAATACTCCAGCGCCAGTACCTGGTTGAGCTCCCAGGTGGCAGTATTGTGCCTTAACGCTGACATTGTCACGCAAGAAGATGACGCAGCACTTGCAGGTACTCCGAGGAGTGCCGTGTTCGTCAGAGTAAGCTGTCATTATTTTCCCAGTCATAGAATGGGAAACGTTATATTAACCTGTTAACAGCGGTTTTCTGTGTTCATATATTTAAGTAAAGGGTGATTATTTTAATAAGTACCACATTTTCTTTAATCATCTTATTTTTGTTTTTGCAATCAATACAGCCTGAGCGTAGTAACACTTTATTTTTGTTCAAATCTATTAACAGTTACACGATTAAAGCTGTTCTTTTAACCATGAATTTTAACCATGAAATTAACCATGTTAATTTCATCATTTACTTATGGATTATTAAAATCACATGTGTTTGTAAACATTAATGCACTATGAACAAACATGAACAATGCACAACTATTTTTATTAACATTAACAAAGATTAATAAATTGTGTAATAAATGTATTGTTCATTGTTCATTCATGTTAGTTAATACATTAATGTTAACAAATGACATCTTATTGTAAAGTGTTACCAATAATATTTATTCATCATACTGTTGAACTTGACAGTATTTTCTCTCTTGTTATTTCATAGGCGCTTCAAAGAAGACAGAGAAAGCCAGAGTCTTGTGCCCTGCATTTATTAGTATCCTTATGTTCGTTGTGTGAAAAAGAAAAACTCAATAAACAAAGTTAAAAATTATTTGACTGACATCTTTTCCCCCCAAGATTTCTAAAAATATCACAATATATCGATATTGTGAATTCTTATGGCCACAATAACGTGATGTGAAAAATCTAATATTGTGACAGCCCTTGTGTCATGCAATGATTGGTGCGCAGCAACACTTCAAGTAGAATGAATAAACAAACACGTGTGTGTATTTACATCGCTTTGATCGTACTCTGTAGATTATGTACAATACCTGCATGTTATTGGTCAAACTACTTTAGATGTTTTAGGCAATATAAAATCCTGGCCAGGACGTGTCCCGTATAAAAAGCACATATGGCTACCCTACATTAAAGACTTTTATATTGCTACGAAAGATTTCTATTTCAAATCAATACTGTTATCTTGAACTCTCTATTCATTAAAGAATCCAAAAAATGTATCACAGATTTTACTAAATATTAAGCAGCATAACCATTTCCAACTTTGATAATAAGCATTTTTTTCTTGAGCATCAAATCAGGATCACGTCACACTGAAGACTGGAGTAATGATGCTGAAAATTCAGCTTTACATCACAGGAATAAATTACATTTGAAAATAAATTAAAATAGAAAATGGTTATTTTGAATTCCAACAATATTTCACAATATTAATGATTTTTTACAGTATTTTTGATCAAATAAATGCAGACTTGGTGAGCATAAGAGATTATAAAAGATTGGTTGTACACAGAGATTACAGCACATGTTAATTTGAAGTCCCTAAAAGTGTTTTTTTTTTTTAAGAAAAGAAAAAAGGCTTTATTTTCCTCAAAGTGGGGAAAGGTTTTTATGGTATTCAAGTGATGATAAAGCATTTCAGCCTTTTAACTTTATATTCATTTAAACAGCATTGTTTTAGATTATGGTAAAACCTAAATGACACAAATTAAATATGAGGATTGAAAGTGGCATGTACTCACTTTGTGATAGCATACGTGCTGTCAGGACTGAGAGAGTCAAAGATGGCTACATAATCATTGGTACAGCCATCCTCTGTGTGGAAGGTCCTGAACTTGACAATGATGGTGTAACCTTTAGGAGCACGGATCTGCCACTGGCATCGGGAGTAAGGTGGGTATCTCCTAGGGTGTTCCGGAGATGTAAATTCTTTGCTGGTGGTGTCAGCCGTAAGACTGTAAAAGCATTTCTCTGATAACAGAAACAGGAAAAGTAGCAAGATCTGACCATACTGCATTCTGGTAAATAACATACTAGTTCAAGTACACGACAGATACATCAGATAATTGCTGCGCAGCAAGTATAAGAAGCACCAAAGATCCTTAGCTCTCACAAAGTGGTTGAATCGAGTGATAAGTGGCTTCTTGGATGGGAAAAGAGGCCGCTCAAACACCTTAAAGTCTGCATGAACCAAAACTGTGACTGGATTTTCTTCCTTATTGTGACATATTTGTTGGTGGACCAGCACCTAGAGATCTCTACAGCCCTGAATGTCAGCGGAGACCATGACAACTAGATGAGCCCCAGAGACAAATCCCCAACAAAGGCCTCATCACCTAGATGGTCATCAGCACAAGACCATGAGAACCAGACGAGTCCTCCGCACAATCTGACTTTGCTACTGCCTGGAATTAAACCACACCATGCTGGTTTCGTCTGGCCAGAGGAGAACTGGCACCCCCGAATGAGCATGGTTTCAAGTTTTTTTCTCTCCATTTCAGTCAAGGATGGAGTTTTGCTCTATTTCAGACAAATTGAAAATGTTTTTTATGTAAACATTATTATATGTAAATGTACTTCTGTTTGTTTGTTTTTCTCTCTTCGCCACTGGAGAGACCATTAAATGGATTTTAAAATGAAATTAATTTAATTATTTTTAAATATACTATTATTTGCTATTATTGACATAACCTTAAATATTAATGCTAAAATAATATTACATTAAACATTAAGCTTGCAGGGGTTTGTGAGTTGATGAATAGCAAATTAAATCATTAAATAATAATAATAAAAAAAAAATCAAAATAAATAAATTGTGGTATTTAACTATTTTACCTGCTTGTCATGTGACCAGCAACCCTGACAACCTTAATGTGCCAATGCGTTATTAAATTATTGAAATATTAACTCTCAGAGGGTACTTATTTAATATTTTAGGTCAATGTGTTTGGCTGACAAACATTTGTTTTGGAATCCCTGGTCTCAAATAAGCAAAGTCTACAAATCAAGTTATTACATTTTTTTTTTTTTATGAAAGATTACAAGCCATTCATTTAATTGAAGTAAAGAGAGTCTATTTTGCTTTCATGTTGACTCTAAAGCCATATGAAACCTCCTTGAACTTGCAGTTTAATGCAGATAATTTAGACATTTGTACAAAGGTGCTGTTAAAGAGCTGTAGCAATGCTCACTTTGGTGGAAAAACAGGTTTTTGAGATCCCTGTGCTGTTGTGCACAGCAAAGTAAGTGGAAGGGAAAGCAAGCGAGAGACAGAGCGAGTGTGAGATGGAGTCGGGCAGGCATTTTTCAGTGAGTGACAGGAGAGAGCATGGCAACCCAGGTGGAAAATTACAGTGCAGCGGTGACTGAAATGGAACACACTTTACTCACTGGATCTGGGGTCCCTGACCATCCGAGGGTCTGTGGCTGCAAAGAGAGAGAGAAAATGATGCATGCTGTACTTTTTCAATCCTCTTTCCTTCCATTTTCCAAAGGCCTGTCAGACATTCTGTTCCTCCTCCTCCACCCCTCACCTTGACTCCGACGTTCACAAATACCAGTCTTTCACTTCACTACAGCAACATGAGTCTCTGTACAGAGATATCATTTTAAGCAGGGCACTGAGATGCCACTCAGACCCGCTGCTCTCGTATATATAATGCAGATGGGGACCGGAGAAGGACAGAGAATTACAGTTTTTTGCAAAAACAAAGAATTACTTTGTTTCATTGAGCTGCACAATGGGGAAAGTCCCTGCCGTTATCTACAATGTTATTAAAAAGCATCAGTGTTCCTAAAGGGGCCATTTCATACATTTTTAATCATTGTTTTTGTAATTTACATACATGTTCGTCATTGCATTTTGCTACAAAAGCAGTCATAATGTTGTTTTTCACAACCATTTTCAATATAATCTTCCGTTACTCATCCTAATTACTGCACTGTGACGGTGTGGAACAAACACGTTCTCTTTATAATTAGCAATCATCTTACATGAAGCAGTGATGTTGCTGGCAGTGACTAAGATGTCCCCAACTCGTTTGCCCTCCTGCCGGAAGCTCCTCCGCAGAGCCTCGACCACACGCTCCTCTGTCAGCTCTGGGACGATCTCTTTGTCCCTCTCAGGAATGTCAAATTGAGACCAGTGATACGCTAAGGTTCCTTCACTACAGATGCATGATGGTGCAAAGTACACATATTATTGAATGAAAGTACAACTTGTAGTACATGCTCATGCATAATGTACTGATACAAATTTTAGGATTTGCTTTGCATAATGCTAGTTGCTATGGTGTTTTATGTGATTTTAAGAATTATGCTATGCTAGGTCTAGATGGTTCTGACCCAAATCAAAAAAGAGCCCATTATGTATGATACTCTGATTCGGTATAATGGATTTTCTCTCTGTCTTTATGGTCTCCAACCCTGAGCATGAGCAGTAGTAATAGTTGAACTGGAAATTAATAATTTGTATTCTATTAGGGTGATTTTTTTTAACCCAGATTTTATGAGACTTGTAATTTATCTCTATCTGCGGAGCCACTAAGTATTAAAATCAAGACATAAAGAATGATCTATTGTTTAATTTAAAAACTATTAGATTTAGAGAGCATGCTATAAATTTCACTTTGTCTGAATCAGGGAGCTATAGTTCAGCTTTACCTGAAGGCAGTGATGACAGACTTGGTATAGTATTTGGAAAGGAGAGGATCTCTGGTGAATGTATCGTTCATCTAAAAAAAAAAGAAGGAGATTATTGTCAATTATAAGTAGTAACAGTACAATAATTAACACATAGTCAACTCAAATTCAATTAAATTCATGTTGTATTGCCCTTTTATTTTGAAGCAGAAAATGCTTATTTCAATGATACAATTATGAAAATCAAAATAAATATTTTATTTTATTTTATAAATAAACTCTGACTGTCATTAATTATCTTTCAAACCCGTAAGATAGTTCATCTTTGGAACACAAATTAAGATGTTTTTGATAAAATCCGAGCGCTTTCTGACCCTGCATAGACAGCAATGCAACTACCAAGTTCAAGGCCCAGAAAGGTAGTAAGGACATTGTTAAAATTGTACATATGACATCAATGGTTCAACCGTATGTTACCTTTCTGGACCTTGAACGTGTCAGTTGTGTTGCTGTATGTGCAGGGTCAGAAAGCTCTTGGTTTTCATCAAAAATATCTTAATTTGTGTTCCGAAGATGAACGAAGGTCTCATGGGTTTGGAACAACATGAGGATGAGTAATTAATGACAGAATTTTCATTTTTGGGTAAACTATCCCTTCAAGTAATATTAAATAAAAAAAAATATTAAGATGAACACTGATAGTCCTAAAATAGATTGTTTTCTTTTATTCTGATTTTACCATAAAATATGACACGTGTGTTGTGACATTCACATAACCTGTAATGTGACTGTCACCTAGCGAATCAATGCGATGGGAAGTTGTTTGTTTGAGGAAGGCCTTGCTAAGGAGTCCCATCCTGTGCTTTTGAGCATGATTGGGAAGAAATAAACAGATTTGACGAGTCTGTCAGCTAGACGCCCACTGTCATCTTTACCTATTATACAAGCACCTTTTTTTCTGTCACCTACACAATCAAACATTAAGCTTGTGATATATTGCATGCCAACAATATGAGTACATGCCATTTGTGCTATCTATGCCACTTCAGATGACGCATCATGAAATCTTTATGTATAGACACCTTGAAAGTCTTTAAAAGCATTAGTACAGTTATTGAAGTCTATGTATGGATTTTTTTTTTTAAAGAAAAAAAAAAACAGATAAAACTGATTCACTTGAATTTAGAATCAAGATTATAAAAGGAAGTCAAGGTGACCAGAATACTTACAACACCAACAGCAAATAAAAGTCTGAGAACAAAAAAAAAAACAAAAAAAAAACAAACAAAAAAAAAAAAAAACACACTCACAATTCCTTCCAAGTCCCTTGCCAATTGTTGGAATTCTGCACTGTCGGGATTCTCGTATACTGGGCTGTACTCAGGTTTGAGAAACTTAATCTGTCCGCTGTAAACCCGTGTGGAGGAGCTGTGTTTATGTAAGGTAGCCTCATTTTCCAATTCTTTGCTCCTGACTGAGAGAGGGAAAGATGTTATTAATTGTACACTAACGTTGACAAGTTTGGGGAATTGTATAATATCCAAGGTACACATTTCCCTTATTGCATTTTCAGAAAGATTTGAAATATTTGTCCTCTCCCCAAATTTGTCAATACCGAAACACAGTAATAATAATTTATTTAGAGTTATATTGACCTATTAAGATTTTTCTACATCGTAAATATTTATTTTTTATAAAAAAAAAAAAAATTCAGAGGTAAATCAATAACGGTCACATTTTTAACAATATTTCAAGTGTAATTTATAACATTTGTTGTATTTTGAATAAAATTTTTCTTTGTAAATGGCAAAAAGTTGATCATACTGATCTCAAAGTTAAGGATTCATTAGTCTGAATATACACTGAACCAAAAACTGTCATAACATCTTAGCTGATAATTCAGTATATTTTATTATTGACAAAACATCCCATGTTTTGGTAGTGACTGCAATGCTCTGGTAGTGACAACATCACATACAGAATTTTAACTTGCATACTAAAACACTACTAAAACATACTAAAATACAATAAATTGCATAACTGTTCTAAAATTTTGTTTATTTATCCCAAATATGAGGATTATGTGTTCCCTTTTGTCACTACTAAAACAATGACGATCTTGACTGTTTCGGTAGTGACAATTTTAAATACTTTTGAACCTAGCTCAAAGATGCTAATCAGCACATGGTTAACTAGCACAGTCCTGAACAGTAGTACACATATAAAAACTATACATGTATATATAAATCCTCTGAATAAATATAAAAGATGTATTTTCTTAATGATCACTAATATAATTCATGGAAAGATGGCAAAATTGAAACGTTTTAAACATATACTTAATAAAGACAACAAAATATATGCCAATATTTTCTGTAAGAGAAGTAAATTAGCCAATTTTTTTAGATGAAGGATTGCAGAAATGAGTACACCATAGATTTAATTCAGAAAATGTATATTATTCTAGTACTTAGAATGTCCTCCAGAACTTAAAGTATACTGCTCTGACCCTTCTTGGCACTGAGTGTACAAGTTCATGACAAATTTTTACATCTGTCCTGTTTAACTCCTGGACGACCTCCTTAAATGCTCTGGTCTTTAATGGGGAATTTTGCTCAGCTCGTCTCTACAGAATCTCCCACAGCTGCTCAAGAGCATTAAGATTGAGTGAAATACCACTGTCCACTGAAGGATTTTCACCTTGGGAGAATGAATATGTTCATTGTCATGCTGAAAAAATGCCCAATAATGCAGTGAATGAGAGGAGGGTAGCATCTTCTGTTTAAAGTTTTTGTATTACATCACACAGTAGTATGTGAATTCATGCCAGCGTTGATAAACCACAACTCCCTCACACCTTCTGCACTCATTCATCCCTATATAAAATCTTTACTATGACTGAACGTCACTGAGGGTACCAAGGACTTCTCACTGCACTCCTCCTCTAGCAACACCAGAACATTTTGGATGCTTTTGGAGCCAAAATGATTGACTTGGTCTCTCGAGACCAGAGTATGGATTCCCGGGAGTCTCTATTTTGTAAATATGGGCCTTGGAAGAGGTTAAATGAGTTTATTTTGCTTTGCTACAGTAGGTATTCCTAGTGATGACAACAAGCATGCATGTCACTTCTGCAGGCTGCGTCATACTCTGTGAGATAAAGTCTCACTCTTTTCATAGCTTTTGCCGGCTCTGACACACTTGCATGTTATTTTGCCTGCTCTTTTTCTAGCAAAAATTCACTCATCACTAAATAAAAACAAAGTGAAGACCTGAATATTTCAGGAGCCTTGCACAATTCCATTGTTTTTGAATGTCTGTGCTACTTCTGCTATATTTTAACACTTAAAACAATAATTTGGTATTCCTCTTGTACCACTGTCCTCTTTTATGCTAAGAAATAAGTCACCTGGCAGTCCTCTCCCAAGTGGTTCCACTGCTGCCATTATTAAGTTTGAGGTTGATTCCGTGGGCTATATAAAACTTTTAATTGACAGGAAATTACTTGTCTTTAAAAGTTTCGGTTCAATATACTTACAGTACCTGTTGATTTTTTTTTTTTTTTTTTTTTAGTTTTATTTAGTAACTTTCAGGAGGGTGTACTAATATTAACAACACAAAATTTTTATCACTTTGATAAGAAAATCTTATTTTGATGAATAATTTTGGCATTCTTCTTTGGTAATTGATCAAGCAGGCTTTTTGGAACATTATATCTTCAAAGAACCCTAACATGTCTTCTAAGTAAAGAGTAATTGCTGAATTTTATAAACACGAAAACACACACACACACACACACACACAAAACAACACAATTTCGGTAGTGACATATGCGGCACACATTTTTTTATATAAAGTTGCATAATTTACAAAAAAACTTATAGCAGTTTGCACCAATTGGGTTGAATGGAGAGCACACACACACACACACACACACACACACACACACACACACACACACACACACACACACACAGTTTTTACCCCTTTATCATTATTATTTTACCACTGAAACCTGGAGTAATGGCTACTGAAATTTAAGCTTTGCCATCACAGGAATTAATTACATTTTAAAATACTTTAAAAAAGAAAAGTTATTATAAATTGCAATTTCACAATATTACTGTTTTTACTGTATTTTGATCAGATAAATGCAGCCTCAGTGAGCATAAGAGACCCCAAAAGTTTAAACAGCTGTGCAACTTTTATCATTTAAGAGCAAGTTAGATATGATTGTTGAATCTTTTTACCAACAAAGAGCCAAACAAGAAATCCGACCACTGCAGCCACTACCAACAGGGCAATGATGACCCCCATGGCAATGCTCGTCTTCCGTGCCGGTGCCATCTTCTGTTCATTCGTCAGGAAGGTGACCTGCTCATGACGCCCGTTCCCTCCCTGAAACAGAAATGCAAGTATTCTGTGACTGTCCTTCAAAAGTACTGTAAACATTTAGTTTCTTTGACAAGCAAATGTTACAATATAGTACCTTCAGAATGAATCATAAATTCAGTTGGTTTAATTTATTCATAAAATAAACTAAAAAATGAAATCCCTTTAATTCAGTGTTCTCTTTAAATGAGCTTTAAAGCTAAAAAAAAAAGAGCACAATAAAGGCAAAACTTCTGCTATACAAAACAAAACCAGTGCACTGAATACAAGAATGCTTGTTAGTTGATTCGAGAACATGTAAGCAGTAATACATTAAACAATAAATGGCATTAAATGTTAATATGAACCACCACACTTGAGAGAAATATTAATGAAAGTAGCCTCTGGATACGCAGTATCTGTGAGAATATTTAAAGCAAACTAGCCACTAATGAAAACTATATTTCAGTACCACTTATTTTTATTTGATCGCACACCATTTAGACTTTAACTTGTTGCAAATTATGCATGAGCAAGCACAGTATGTGGCCTACACACCATACCCACTTCCCAAACTGCACAGGAAGTGCTGAAAGACAAAGATAAACCGAAAATAGATATACAGCTAAGATTCTCATATGTGTGACTACAAGTCTCAATAATACTGTATTTGAAATAAAGCTCATATAAATGTTGACAACACATGCTGAGACTGGTTTCAAATGGCCTGTATATTGCAGCATCAAAACTGGTTAGACCTGTTTCTGTGACCTTACACACACAGAGAGACAGTTATATGACATACCAAGTCATCCAGCATGGTATTAAATTGTTTGCAAGCCTATCTTTGAAGTGCAGGTTAATTAGTATATGTCTAAAAGTGATTGTATGATCACCCTGAAAATCCTAGAAGGAAATCTTTGCTTGCTTGCTTGTTATGATGGAAGGTAAATATGTTATAGTTTTAGGGCTGCACGATTAATCGCATGTGATTGTCAGGCGTGTCTCGTCAGTAAAGCCAGTTCTGTGATTAGCAGTAAATTTCCATCACCTGCTTTCAAATGGAGTGGCATTTACTACACAGAGCCTTAGTTTGCTGACAAGCTGCGCAATATCGCGTTCATAACTGAATGTGATTCATCTGCGATTATGACGTGATATTGCGTAGCTTGTCAGTGAACTAAGGCTCTGTGTAGCAAATGCCGCTCCATTTGAAAGCAGGTGATGGACATTTACTGCTAATCACAGAACTGGCTTTACTGACGAGACGGGCATTACAATCACATGCAATTAATGGTGCAGCCCTATATAGTGTGTAGCCCAAAGGTTAAAAATGTAGGACAAAAATTTGAACAAAAGGTTCTTTAGAGTGGAATAGGCCATTAAGATCATTTAAATGTTCTTTACGCTAAGAAAAAAAAAGTTATTTTAAGAACTGATCGCAAAAATTTGCTAATTGCTACAAAAACCTCCTTTTGAAAACTTTATTATAGAGAGTGTAACATCCATGGAATCCTTCCATCCCACAAAAGGTTCTTTACAGTGTTCACTGAAAGGTTCTTTGAGAAACCCAAAAATGGTTCTTCTATGACATCACAACACAGTATCAACTACCCGTTACAATACAGTATATCCATCAATAATTCTGATACTGGATATATACTGGCCAGTATTTAAGTGTGCATTTCTCTTATTTTGACATTTTCAACAAAAGTTAATATTTTAAACATTTATTAATTTAATAATGTTGCAAATGCAAACTACTTTAGTAAATCTTTAAATGAATATCCATTTTTTAATTACTGTATATTACAATGTTGCGATGCCTAATTTCACTTGCCATATATTAATTTATTTATAAAGCATAGGAGCTACACTGCAGAAGTTGGTTGAATGTGCGTTCAAAATAGCAAAAAATAATAATAATAGTAATAATATTTCTAAATCACTATTTCAGAGGTCTGTGTTTGAGAAAGGTTCAATTTACTGCTTGATTTTGCAAGATGCGGTTAGGGTACTTCTGTGAGGTATCTGGATGGGTTGCATACTGCAGAATCCCCAAAGAAAGCAAAGGTACTAAATAACAGGACTGGCAGACATCCACAGTCAGGCATTTAAGGAGCCAATTTGCCTCTTCTCTCATTTCCTCCTTTCTCCACACTGTTGACTCCACACAAAAAAAAAAAAAAAAAAAAAAAAAAAAATGCTCAAATTGTCCATAAATCAGCAGTTCCACACCGCAGCGGTATCATACCGAATCTAAACTGGGAATGTGGAATGGTACAGTGGACGTTTTTAACTAAAAGCACATGCACACACAAAGAAAGGGTTCGCAATTAAAAAGTGGTTAGAAATCAGCGTCTACACCCTGGGAGAAGAGGAATCAGAAGATCATTAGGGAGCTAGAATCACATTGGTATTAAATCAATTTGTCAGATGTGCAAACCCCCCTTTTAAGATCCTGGCCCGATTACAACAGCGAGTGCGATAACTCATCGCAATTAACGCCATTCTTACTGTAGGCCGCCTGGCACTCAAGCTGCCTAAATTTGAATTTTTTAATAGCCATCATGGCATAAGATTAAGAGAATCATCGGGGAACGTGGGTCACTTGCTGCTGTGGGCTTTTGTTATCAGTCATCCTGATCACAGCCTAATAACAGCATTACATGCCGTGATTCTACCCATAACCCTCTGCTAAACACCGTACTGAAGACATATCACTCTCAGTAAGGGCCGTCAGCAAAACAGTAGTGTCTCTTTTTCACTTTTATCAGCCAGGATAGACAAATCTAATTAGACGCCCCTCCACAGGTGTAATCTGAATAAAGTTGGTGCGTGTTCTTTCTCTGAACTGAGGATTGCTTGGAAAATGGAGTGATAACACTGTAATTAAAGATTAAGGTGGATGAAGCTTTTCAAAGGAACAAACAAAAGAAAACTACTTTATGTGAAAGCAAAACAAAGGCAACCCATTTGCTTCAAGTTATTTTACCTGTACAAAACAGCCCATTATGCTATATTTGTTATCATACTATTTTAATGTATTATCATAATCATAAAAAAAAACACTGGTTTGTAGTGCAAACAGTTTACCTTTTACTGCACTTTGTTATTCTTCTCATTATTTGCATATAGCTGAATCAGACGTCTCACACTTTCACTGAAAATAGCTTACTTGCGTGTTGAAATATAAGGTGGATAAAGACAGATCCACTGTTCCCACACCGTTTGACCTATAAACTAGAAAGAAGTAATGTTTCTAATAGATATTTCCCATGGTCTTCCCATAAATGTTATTAAAAAGCTGAGCATATTTTTACTTAAGTTGTCCCCTAGGGAAAAATAAACGAGACCGAGGTAAAATTAATACCCCTAATTATATTTCAGGATGTCTTCTATCAATTGAAATTAGATGCAAATGTCTATATCATGGGGTGACAGAAATATAAAATATATGAAAAATGGTCCTAGTGATACAACTTGCTCTAAATAAAAATTAAGTGATTAAGTGCAGAACTGAAGCAATCAATGGGGAAGATGTGAACCAATTACAGTTCAAATAAAAATATCAACAAAAATAATAAACATAATACAGCTAAGTAATTACTAAAAAATAATATTATTATTTAAAGCGCTAACATAGCTTATCCTAAAACATCTGACACAACATTCCAAATCTACCATTTTAGGAACAATGCTTCATTTAATAATTAATGTTTTATTCAAACATGATTCTATTTAAAGTCATTTACTCCACCCCACATAAAAAAGGTCTTTAGAATAAAAAAAATCAAAGCAAATATAAAGAATGTGCTTTTGAAAGAATATTAGAATATTAGTTTTGAAAAAATAAAATGTGACCAAATCATAGAACACAATCAGTCACATCAGGCAAGAGTCAGCAGTATCCTGCAGTGTGGATTTCCCACAGCAGAGGGTGTTTACAGCCATAAGGACAGTTTTGCTAACCTGTCGCCTCTTTTTAAGAAGTGGTGTTCTAGAACTGAGAGATGTGACCCATGCGTTAAACTATTTCTGCTTACTTACATTGAAAATGATCAATGACATGCGTAACCAAACCTGTTCCACAAGCCTGAAGAAAAAAGCAAGGACCAAAACAGAAGAAACTGATATTTTTAACTTTTAAAAATGTTTAGTTACTGCTACCTGCAGATAAGTTACACTTATGTTATCTCTCTCATGGCAGACACATCACAGGCTGTTGACTCAAGTCATCGTTCTATTTGACTTTAATCTTGCTCTGCAACATATCGGCACTGTTTGCATTTGTTCTGTTTTATTTCTGTTCCTCTGTTTCTCTAGGATCTAAACGTTTAGTCTTTGTACTTCTAGCCTCAGCTACCTGACAAGAACATAAAATGGTAATGAATCGCTATTGTGCAGCTGAAATAGTGGTCAGAACCTGCTAATCATAGGCAGGATTTGACATTTGCACAGGTGAAGCCCACAAATTCATGCTGGAGCAATGATTAAGAAGCATGTTTTCAAAATTGGCTGACTGTTAAAAAAAAATAAATAAATAACTTTTACAAATAATATTTGGTAAATGTATGTGTCAACACATAGCTGATGTGTTGGAAAAATTCAACACATTAAGACAGTCTCATGACAAAATGATGTAAGGTCAAGAATGGACAATAATTGGAGAGAATGCAAGAAAGCAGTTTTACTATTTTCATGAATTCTTCTGATGTGTACAATCTGTAAAACCAAGCAGACCACATTTCTGGAGTCCGGCTGTCTAGTGCTTCTGACATGGAGCTGGACCAGAGGCCAGTAATCACTGTCTGGTCAGTCAGCTGGAAAAGACAGTCCAGGACACTGAAGAGCCTCCAAACAACACAAGAGCAATTAAACCTCAAAGAATGAATCCCCCTAAGACAAAACAGAATATTTAAAGATATGTTCAGGCAATTAAAAGATGGCTCCTGAGAAAGGATGGCTGAGCATATTATTCAGTTGATTTGTTTGTACTTCATGCAGCAGATAATTGTACTATATTAAGGGCTTTTTGAGAGGTATTATGAAACAAATAGCTGAAAACTACTAGTAAATTTCGAGTTTTTGACAACTTCTGTGAAGCGTTTCAAAAAGAAACTCACCCTAGACAGGAAAAACAAAGGTTTCTGTAAAATTGTTGGAATTAAAATATTATTCCACTCCTCTGAGGAATTTATTGTGGACCAAAACTAATGAAAATCTTTCAATAGTCACGAAGTAAATGCTTTATTAAGTTGCACTGGTTGTTAATTAACAAAGCAAGCTAACAAGAAGAGCAGGGAATGATAATCCTTTATAAAACTGTTGAAAATAAACTGAAACTAACAGAAATTGGATTTTTTGAGAAAACAGCAACTGGATGTATCAAGATTTCTGTGTTGTCTCTATTAGTCCATACTAACAGTAATACTTTAATTACAAAATTAATTTCAAATGAACAGAAAGGCCTCAATAATCACCCACATCTACCAATGTGTCATCCTAATGTAAGCATTTGTATCCTGGACAAATTCTGAACCATTTGGACTTTCCTATGAGGCAAGCAATCATCATTTTTGAGATATCGTACCCTAAAAATGGCTTTTCAGATGAGGTTTTTAGGCCTGAAAATAATGAATACTTAAAGGGCTGGAAAAAAAATATAAAAATTTAAAAATACTCCTAAAACCACTGGGTTAAAAAAACTAACCCAACTTGACATGTTTTGAACCTAGCATTTTAGGTTGTTCATTTAATTAAAGCATAATGGCTTGATTTATGCTAGTTCATTTTACAGGAATACCAGCATATTTCTACCAAATTATTTTGAACAAAATTTGAAACAGCCTTGTCTGATATGACATGGACTGACCCAGTTCACAGAAATAGTTTTGCCTTGTGACAAATAAATTTCAGAAATATTAAAGTCTTTCAATTCATATAAGGCCATAAAGACAGCATGCATAGTAATTATAAAGAAATTAGAAAAAATATTTTAAATACATGCCACTCAGCTCAACTCAACATGTAGCATCACATTAATAATGACCAAAATAGCTTTATAGGGATGGTATGAAATGGCATTACATATAAGACAAATTATTAAAAAGGTGTGACTGTGGTCGTGTTTAGTCTTGTTGTAGCATTTCTTTTGAATAAGGTGTACTATCACAAAGGTCTCATTCAATAAACCACAAACAAAATGTATTTCCAATTAGGCTGCATGGAACAAAGTGCTAGACACACTAGGCATATAACCTCAAGTTAACAAATTTAAAACTGCAAGCAGAGAAGATGCATCAGTGTAAATGAAAATAGAGCACAATGACACGGTCACACAGGAGTGACTGAAATAATACAGTGTGTGCTGTTGTACAAATAATAATGCAAAAACATTTATTTTATTGTATGTTAAACATGTCAAGCCAATAATGACAAAAAAGCACCATAAAAGTCCATAAGACTTTGAATTGTGCTATATTCCAAATCTTCTGAAGACAAGCAATAGTTGTGTAAGAAACAGATGGAAAATTTGTCTCCTCTGTTGTAGGTCTCTTTCCATTCACGTTTTCATAAAATTAAAAAAAAGAAAGGAAAAGAAAATTTCCAGAAAATAATGTTGACCAAATAAATCTAAAAACTGTTAATTTGTATATATAGTAAATATATTTATATTGCATAAACCCATATTGCATAAAATTTTGTGAACTACAGGGATGCAATAGCATATAGATAATCTTAAAGCTATCACAAGCCACAAAACTTTACAAATCACAACTTTGATTTCAACGGGTCAGTGAGTATCCAACATTTGTAACACAAACCCAACACACACAGACCGATTCTCATACATCACAATTCCTGGAACTCTTAATAAACCAGGGAGTGGACCACTTTTTAGCTTAAAGCTATTTACGCATCTAATGCTTAAGCTGATATCTAGAACAGGTGTGCATTCATGTCTGAACATCAGCTAAAACCACTGATTTCAACCTGTGCAGCAAATTGGAGGAAAGCCATCCATTTTGAAATGTATTTCTATTCTTTTCATCTGTTTTTCTCAAAAAGAATAAGATAGTCCCATGTCTAGAGTGGCTGTGAATAGTTGAGAATGACCCAAACAATACTGTCTGCCTCAGGATCATCAGTCCACATCAGAGCAAAAAAACATATTCAACCTAAATGAATGGTATTGAAGATTAGTCAAAAAAGAAAGAAAAATCCTGCTGTATTAATCTAAGATGCTGAAGAGAAAGCAGACAAGACTCAAAGTTTTCAATAGCGGCATCTCAAACAACTGCATTCTTCAAGTTATGGTTCATAAACGGGCTCCAGTACTAGCAAAATACACCAAAATCCAATGATAATGGTAAAATACCACACATTGTTCATTTAAAAAAGCATTTTCTAAGAAAGAATCTTAGGAATTTTGTTACTGCCTATAAAGTACGAAAGTATGACATGGTGTTTTATTCTTATTTTTGAAAAACTAAGGCATGCAATTATTAAATAAGATACGTTTTCCTATAAAACCTACCGTTACATAAATAAGCTTGTCTGGAGGAGCCTGAAAACAAGACAAAATGCATTAGTTGTACTCCCAGAGTCTGTAAGGATTCTGGCTATCAAGTTGAAACAGGCCTGACTCTGTAGACCAGAAGAGACTGCAATATACCTGGAAATCTAGGTGTGTTTAGCAGGAAACAGAGCCAATCTGTACACATTACCTCCCCCTAATGCAGTGAAGGTCTTATGCATGTCTGATCATATATGGCTTTATCTATCTAAAATTCAAGATGACATAATTTGGTAGTTGGTTGCCATGGTTTAACTATCCAAAAAGCCAATGCATCTAGTGAAAAACAGCCAAAGAAAAGATTAATACTTATCAGTCTATTTGTAGGACACACACATCCGTTGTCTTTACTTAAAGGGTTAGTTCACCCAAAAATGAAAATTCTGTCATTAATTACTTACCCTCATGTCGTTCCAAACCCATAAGACCTCCTCTTATCTTCCCAACACAAATTAAGGTATTTTTGATGCATTCCGAGAGATCAACGTCATCGTATTTTTTGAGCGCAAAAAAAAACAAAAACACTTTATTCAATAATTCATCTCCTCCGCATCACCCGGGTGCCATTTTGGAGTATCCACTGAACGCAAACAGCGTATGCTGTTCTGTGTCAGCTGCGCCACACGGACCAAGCTGACACAGAACAACATACTCTGTTTGCGTTCAGTGGATACTCTCCAAAATGGCACTAGGGTGACTTGGAGGAGACGAATTGTTGAATAAAGTCTTTTTTTTTTTTTTTTTTTTTTTTTTTGTGCGCACAAAAAATATTCTCATAGCTTTGTAATTATTACGATTGAACCCCTGATGTCACATGGAATATTTTACCGATCTCCTTGCTACGTTTCTGGACGTTGATAATGTAAGGACCCGTGCTGTCTATGGGAGGGACTGAGAGCTCTCAGAATGCATCAAAAATGAACGGAGGTCTTACAGGTTTGGAACAACATGTGGGTAAGTAATTAATGACAGAATTTTCATTTTTGGGTGAACTAACCCTTTAAGTACTAAAGGCAAGACAAGAACCTAAAGGGAAATGAGTGGCTTTACTTGGGATTTTACAAAAAGGTGATATAAATGACATCTTACGCCAGTAATCTAGATTTCTCAACTCAAAGTTATTCAGAACGAGACATGAATAATGTGGATTATATGGCATAATGTTTCAAAACTGGGTGTATCTCTCGGTTTTTGCTCCCACAAGCATTGTGTTACTGTATTTTGTCATCTCAGACAAATAACAACTAAAACCCACAAACTGTGGATGTTACTTGGACCACGACATTGCACCTTAACTAGGGACAAGGAAGAGGTCATAAAAAGCCAAGCTCAAAGCCGCTGTGTCTTCATTTACAACTTTATGAAAAGAATTTAGACTTTACCACAACCACACAGAAAGACAAAATTACAATAACACTGTGCTACTAAATGGATCTCAAATACTTAATTTCCCTTCTGGGCATGTACAGTATCTGTTAGGATAGTCTTACATTACTGTTAATCAGCTGGTAGAGCATAATGCTAGCAACACCAAAGTCAAGAGATTGATTTCTAGGGAATATAAAAACCTTTACCCTGAATGCTAAATGCCATTTACACAATAAAGCCTACAGTATCATATTTAGTATTATATTTGATATGGTCTTCTCAATTATCAACGTTATCAAAACTTTGATAAAAAAAAAAAACTGTTGCACCCGTCTACTACAGCCTTATGTCATCTGATTGATATTTTATACTTTTTTTTTTTTATTAAGTGAAAGGCTTTTTATTATAATATTAAAAAGTATTTTTGCTGCAAAATATTTAATGATTTTTATAAAGTAAACACATAAATAACTTTTATATTGTTAATAATTTTTCATGGTGAACATTTACTAGACTGAATCAGCTTTTTACTTCATTATCCATACATCACCTTTTGAAAAAATCTTGTTCAAATCTAAGTATAGTATACATCAGTCTTTTGAGAAAAAATTATTTATTCATCTCTCAGTCATCATTGTATTGCACTGCATTATACTGTACTGTATGTTTGCCCCCACAGTAAAAACCACAGAGCTTTGATAATAAAACTAAGCATTTAAATATAATTTTACTAAGACATCACTGGGAATTTACTTTTTATTTATCTTACTTTTTTATTATTATTTATCTTACTTTTTTGCCATTTAAATGACAGCAACTGCACCTAATTTCATATTTTGCTCTTTTTGGGCCTCTGATAAAATTTGTCATCCTCCATATTCACAATTTAATTTATTACAAAAACCATAAAAGACTGATGCATCAAATATGTCACAAGCATAACACACATATGCAAACCTTACAAAAACATGTGAACATTTAATAAACTATTCTGTCTGAAAAAAATAAAAAATAAAAAGTTATTTCATATGTCAGGGTTTACCTGACTAACTATGTCTACCTGGTTAAGGCTACCCAAGAAACACCTGTTTGAAGGTTAATCCGGTCTTTTATTAAAATGGACACAGACAAACACTAAAATTAGCTTCTTTGCATCATATAAAACTAACACTTCACTCTATTCAGTGGTAGCGCTCCTGGACACTAACCTTTCACTGACCAGAACTTCGGAATTAGGAAATCTTCTTACGTGAATGTTTTCAATTAACAAATCATTCTCGTTCACCTCTTGAGCTGAACTAGTTCATGTTTCAAGTTTATGTACTTTTGAGGCGTAACGATGGCCTGGCTATAACCCGAGGAGGGATCACCTGACGATTCTCTTTTGTGAATGTATTCAAACGAGTCACTGAGATGAATGAAAAGCCCTACCACTATAAGAACAGAGGAAGCGAGACTCGAACAGGTGTCGGGGGAGGATGAACTGAGGGGAAAAAATAAAAATAAAAATAAAAAACTGTGCTACCGTGATGCAACGTCCCAAATTATTTCTAAGATATGAGTTTAAATTCACATATTCAAGTTGTGTGGTCAATTTTTAACACGAAAAGTTACCCTGAGAGAAGCCTACATGTGGTTTAATGTATCCGGTTTAATAATAAAGGTGGGGAAATACGCCATTTCATTCAAAGTGCAGAGATTGTTTGTTTAAAAACAAGACACTTACTTGTTCAAACGCGGCAGAACTCATGTTATTTCAGGAAAGTAAGTTAGTTTCGCTACCGAACAGAAGCGTGCACGCCTGACGTTCCGAGCAGTCAATCCAGGCGCTGCTTTTTTAGGCGGTTTAGTTGAAATAGTCCAATTGTAAAAGTTGTTGAAGGGCCGTTCAGAGTGTGACGGAGTGAATCCAGCGGCGTTCTCTCATCACTCTCACCTGAGGGCAGTGGATGACGCTGTAGTTTCAGTGGGCATGACAAGACTACTTCCTTTTCCAAACACAGGCGTTTACAAACAGTGTCACAAGAGTCTAGCAATATATTTTTTTTTTTTATTTCAATCTGCTGTTTCAGTCACCTTGAAACCAACTACAACTTAACTACAAACACATATTTTTATATTGCAGCTAGTTGAACAAGTGAACAAATTCATTCCGGTGTAATAAATACCTGAAAGGTTGAACAGTGCTCTCAGGTCAAGGGGATCATAGAATTATCGAGCCGGTGTAAGATGCCACTGTTTTGTTTGTTTGTTTTTTGGACAGTTGTCAGATGTGTTTACATGTTAAAAATGTATGCAATTATTTTTTATTACTTTTTATATATATCTGTCTATTTATTTAATTATTTAAATGTGTAAAATATAGTTTTTAATATATATATATATATATATATATATATATATATATATAAAACTATATATATTAAAAACTATATTTTACACATTTAAATAATTAAATAAATAGACAGACTCTAATTACAAATTACAATCGAAAGTTAGTCGCGTTAGTTTTCTACATTATACAGGCATGAAATCCGTTTATTTATTTTTTTATTTATTTATTTTTTACCTAGGCCTATGTTAAAGCGTGGTGTAAACGTTTATCTTGACCTCCCTCTAGCGGCTCAATACTGAAACTACCCCATTTAAACATAAGGTGGCTGTAAAATTAATGTAATGTGGGACAACAGCGGCTGTAAAATCTATGAAAATAATACGATACAGGCACCGAGTGAGAAGCATACTTAAGTATGTATTTCTTTACAGACTTCGTTTAACCTGTTTCCTCACCAGCGCGCACAGTGACTGTCAGTGGATGTCCAGCAGGGGGCGCCGTTCTTCAGCAAATGGACGCCCACCTTCTGCGCAGCCCGAGCGGAGGAGGGTTTGGTTTTGCTGATCGGAGCCGCAGCAGATTGTCAGTTCACACAGAGATCTGCGGACACAGGAGATATCTCCGATCAGACCAGCTCGTATCCCGTAGCAGACCAATTCATTCCCGTTGGTTTTTCTTTTGGAGATAATACAGTAGTTAAAAACAGACATCCAAAGAAATCAGCAAAGTTAAATACTAAGAAGGGAAGGAAGAAGAATGGGGCAGAAAACGCCATTAATATTGATGACTTTATTGTCTTATTGCGTCTGGAGAGATGAGGTAGGATCCGAATGCGGATGACACATTTATTGTGCTTATTATTTTTATGCACTTGTTTCAGATTAACATTAGGTAGGCTACCCCGTTTTTTTTCCCAGGCTGATTTCTATTTAGATTTTTTTATTATTATTATTATTATTATTTATGCATCCAATTAGAACATAAAAAAACTGATAGAAATAAATAACACAATTCTGAGGTCAGATCTGATGCTTATGAGATTTATGATTGTTTGTCTATGTATAGCCTATTTGTGCGTTTGTGCATGTGTGTGTGTGTGTGTGTGTGTGTGTGTGTGTGTGTGTGTGTGTGTGTGACTGAGAGAAAGAACCAGTTGGGACCTTTGCCTGATAAATGAAAAGATAAATTAGCTGAACATATTTTATTTCGTTGGGTGGGGCACAGCTTTTTCATTACAGAATGGATGTTTCTTAGTTTAACAATTTGTATCACTGCGTAATCTATTAGATTTTTAGTATGTAACATGTACTTCCATTGAGGAGGAGATTGCTGTCTTTAATTGATAGTGGACTGCAGATGTCCGACATGCAACTTTATTAGTTGCCATGCATCTTAGATTGTAAAAGAATCTGTTTAATTTTACATTTGTAATTTCTGGTTGGCAGCTGGACTGGCTTTTTTTTTTTTTTTTTTTTTTCTGAGAAAATTCAATGTATGAGTAAAATGTGACATTTTGAGTAGTCGCAGTTAAAATAGTTTGAAGCCGGAGAAGACAGATTGTTACAGCAGACACGTTCTCAGCCGTGATGCTTGAATGATGTCTGGAGGGTTGTTGATTCAGTGCTGTTAGATATGCTGCAGCCTCTGCGGCCTGCAGTGCTGATGAAGCCTGCTGTACCTCCAGGCCCGAGATGGAAAAATGATGTTACTCAGACATTTTATGCCTGACATCCCGCGCTTATTTGTTTTTCTGGGTTTTTTGCATAATGATAGAGAACTGTTATTGGATGTGGAAGCCTTTATGAATTTAGAAAGGGTTGGAAATCCTTTCTGAAAAATAATAATAATAATGTGGAAGATTTGTATATTATATAAAGACTTTATATAATTTAATGCTAGATCTGGCCACATGCAGATGTTGGGGAAATGAAGCGTTGTGCAGGAAGAGGATTGTGTCTGCCTGACAGGATATAAATGCTGTAAATCCCTTTCAATTCTTGTGAAAGAATCAGGGTGCGATCAAGAGAACACATATTTCAAAATAACACACATCATCCAGGGATTCACCGCATCCAATAAACACTATAGACACTATTTTGGGGGTTAAAAAATGTTTTAGACTGCGACATCGGTATCGATTTAGAAAAAAGTCCAAAGTTAAATATTTTTAGTGTTTGTCTTCAGCAGGAAACAAACAGTTGCTTTATAGAAAGGTAATGTTATTGCAATTAACACAAAATAAAAAACAGTCTACACAAACCAATATATTTTTAACATTTGTATATGATTATAGGCCTATATATGTATATATTATTTATTATTTATGTTGTGTAATTTTTCATAGTTTTATGTTATATACAATTTATATATATATATATATATATATATATATATATATATATATATATATATATATATATAATAAAATAGTTTTAATTTATTATTTATTATATACAATGTAATCTTATGCATATATTTTTTAACAATTACAACATCAATGTGTTTTGAGGTAACAATGATTGAGTATATAGATAAAGAAATAAAAAAATAGAAATAAATAAATTGTACTGTATATGTGTGTTTGTGTGTTTATAAACAAGTTTATGCTCTAAAAATATTAATAATTAATTCAGTACATTCATTATATATGTTAACACAACCGTAGTGTAAAGTTTACCTTAATAAATAAATAAATATATATATATATATAATTGGTAAGAAAACTTAACTTAATTTGTTAATTTAGTCAAAAAAAAAAAAAAATCAGCAAATCCACCATAGGCTCCAAAAATGCAAAACATTTTAATAATGGAATTTTATTTTTAAATTAATTATTAAATTGTTTTGCATTTTTGGAGCCTATTTTTGGATGAGTTTTTTTTTTTTTTTTTTTTTTTTTTGTCAAGCACCCAATTTTAAGCATTTTCTGCCATTGATGTGCATGCTTTGGTTCCATTTTTACTTAATTCAGTAATTCACACAGCATAATCAATGACCAATAATCAATCAGCTCTGAAACTGCTCTGCTCTTAATATTAATCCCCTTTATGAAGTCGCATCCCAGAATGCAATCAGTTTGATTGAGGTCAGTGGAATTCAATCTTAACCTATAATAAATCTGCAAATGTCTTTACACACTAAAAACCTGATGATGACATTGTGTTAGTATGCTCGTCTGTTTCTGACGCATTAGAAACTAGTTTGTAACTTTGTCAATCTGTTTATCGATGAGTAGCTTGCCTAGAAAACCTGGAAAAGCACATAGGCGGAGGAAGGGAGGGAGACCTGGCTGACTTTTACTGTCCCCTCTCCTGCTGTCTGAATGCGTCAGCACTCGCCTCGAGCTGCTGGTTCACAGATGCTGCCGTCGGGCCTCATGGGAAATAGCAGAGATTTTAGGGTGTGTCTAGGAAACCCACTGTCACCTGCAACGCGCAGTGACCCAGCGTGTCCGTACTGTCATGGTAGAGCAGGTTAGATAACAGAGGTTTGTGATGTCTGTATTTTGGAGTTTATGAGGGGATACCCTTTCTTTGTTCATATTTATTGCAGAAGTGCCTTTAGCAATGCCTGTGCACTTATAATAAAATATTAAACAGAAAGGAAAGGATTATGTATACGTGCAGACAACATATTGTTGAAGTTTTTTTTTTGTTCGTTTTGTTTTGTTTTTTGTGGTCTTAGAAATGAATTTTCCCCTCTCTGACGTTTATTTGTCTTCTTCTGATGTCCAGGTGTGCAGATTCATTTCCTTTAGATTCCATGTGCTTTGTGTTTAAAACTGCAACATGGAACAATTTAATAAAGAACTATATGAGCAAATATGAACAGTGGGTATTTTTTTTCCAGTTTCTTAAAGATATATGCTAGTTTGGGGTCAGTAGGATTTTAAAAAAAAAAGAAAGAAATAATACTTTTATTTAGCAAGGAATTATGCATGAAATTGATTATAATTTACATACATATGTTTTTAATGTTACAAAATATTTTTATTTTAAATAAAATTTTCTATTATTTAAAGAATCCTGAAAAATGTAAATTTTCACACAAGTATTAAGCAGCACATTGCTAATAATAAGAAATGCATCTTGTTATCACAGGAATAAATTACATTTGAAAATATATCCACATAGCAAATTGTTATTTTATATTGTAATAATTTTTTGCAATACTGTATTTTTGATCAAATAAATGCAGCATTTGTGAGCCTAAGAAACTTAATTAAAAAAAATAAAAAAAAGAACTTACCGACCCCTAAAGTTTTGAAGGATGTATATGTAATTATTTCTATGAATGTGCACCAGCATAACAGTATGTAATAAGCATTATATGCCTACTGTATATATGTATTTGTTTTTTACTAAAACCTCATGGGCTTCTGTTAACAGTTTTACATGTTAAGAAGCAAATGAATCGATTAACATTTTTTAACTAATTCGGAATACTGGACAGTTCAAAATACAGAGAAATGAACTTCCTAAATGTATTGCCATTTTTCCTGTTGATGATAAAAGTATGATAATCATATCTCAGATCATAAAATATAATATAAATATTCAATATATGTATATATATGACCCACTCCTACTGGTCAGTCAGTAGAAACACTGTGCTTCATTTATGACAAATTTCAGTGTAAATCATTTGAAAACCCGGTCTTTAATCCAATGTGACAGTTTCCAAGGAACGTTTCAACCAGCATTTTACACAGAGATTCATTTTGCTCAATTTTCATGAATAAGCCTCAGTAAAAGAAGGAAAAAATGCTATGTTCACACGATAGCATTAGCAACAGTGCTATTTTTCTTTGATTAACCATGTATCCATTCATAAATAGATTACAAATGTAACTCTATTCAGATACACCTGTACGGCAGATGAAAGCTGAAGGGATAAGTACGAGAGTTTTTGGGTCACCTTGTGTGAAACAGTGAGTATAATTCCATTTAGAAATAATCTGGATGAGGTGTAAATCCCAGCCATTGTTATTCGAAAGTGGGAGCGTGCAAAAAGTTGACAGTCATATCCTAAGAGGATTACTATACTTCTTTATTTATTAACCACCAGTGCAGATTGCTTAAATTTATTAGCCATAAACCCATCTTTCATTGTTCAATTATGCTGGACTGGTAAGAGCATTACTGGGATTACCGTTGCTGCCAGTAACTGTGTTGTACCATCAGTCTTGGCTTCATTGGTTTTGCAGTCACGATTGAGGACTCTGGATTCCCAGCGTTTGGCTCACAATAAAACCACTTCTTAAAATTTCACCTCGAATATGTGGTTTACAAAAAAGCAGCATTTTCCGCACTCTACCTTACCATGTACCTCACGTAATCTTCTCTGGGAGTTGTTTCCCTCATGAAAGCAATGTTTAGACTGTTGTGAAGCGGTTGTTTGTTGATGCTAGAAAACACGGATTCTTCTCAGGGTTTTTTGGAGGGGTTTTTGAGTGCTGCAGTGCTTCGAACTGTGTTTATGCACGGAGGAAACAGCTGAACTGTGGCCTGTTGTGTAGCTTGTTGGGAGTGTGAGATCCCTCTGAGAACATTTTGATATTGGATTTCGAAAAGCAGAGGAAAGACTCCACATTATGGAACCTGAGACCTGATGAAGCTGTACTGTGAAGCCCCTCTGGGAACATAGCATGAAATGGTTCCAAAGGATTGGAAGATCCTGCACAATTATGGAGCACATCTGGACTGAGTTTTTTTTTTTTTTTTTTTTTTTTTTAGGAGCAATATACATTGCATTTAAATGACCGTAGGCTTCTCGGATTATTCAATTATCACAGTGGTGGATTAACTGTTCAGTGTTTGTTGGTTTATTTGTTGTTGGATTTGATATATAAAGCTCTGACAGCTCCACCGCACTGATAGATTTCATATAGATTCATTAAAAGCCTAATGTCTAATAAATTGTTAAATTATATATATTTTATGGATATAGTTTTACATATGGTGTAATGAACATAATTTAGTGTATTTTCATAATTTATATAATAATTTAAAATGACATAAACAGTAATTGTAATACAAAAACATTTGTAATATATTTCATTTTTAAATATGAAATGATATACTTGGTTTATTATTACTTATAGTAAGTAAATATTTATTTATAAATATATTATTAAAATTGCATTACATTTTTAAATAATGTTTTGTACATTATTCTATTTATTTACATTACATTTTAAACATGAGTATATATAAACATATATATGAAAGCCTAATGTTATATATATATATATATATATATATATATTCTTTAATTGAAAGCCTAATGTTTAGTAAAGTGTTAAATTATATAAATTATGAAATTATAAAAAAAATAAATCTGTAATTAACATGATTTAGTATAATTAATAATATAATAATATTATTTATATAATTAATGATTTAAAATTCCATATAGAATATTAAATATTAATAAAAATAAATAAAAATTAACTATTTATTTATTGATTTATTGGTCTCTTTCGACTTTTTATAATGCAGTTTTAGGACTGATTTTGCAGACACAATAAGCTGTTTTGCCCTTGATAAGTGGCACCTGTGCTTCTTCGCTTACGCAGCCGCCACTGCTCCACAGGACATCCTTATGTAGTCATTGTTAGCAGTGGGTGGTGGAGTAAGACAGTGTTAATCAGGTAAAGAGAGACACACGGATAGGAGGAAGGACCCTTGGGTGTTGATGTGCTTGAATTTTTAAATTGCCCAGCATGCTCAGCACTCCCCCCAGTAAACTGCGGCCCTGTTGGTACAGAGGCACCGCAACTCTGGCTGCAGGGCAGGGGATTTGTTGAAACAGATAGGAGCCTGCAAGCCCCACCAGATTCCCCCTCTCTCGTTTAATTAATTTCCGAGCCGGGAGATAATCAGGTTTCACTAATGTTTTCCAATGTGCTTTGCTCCACCATGTGTATTTGCTACAGGGTATGAAATGCACCATTTCAGGGCATCATTCCTCTTCCTTCCTGCCGTTTTTGTATTCCTTGTCAGTGCAGAGATGAGACATGCTCTGTGACTATGAAAGAAAAATACACTGCTCATTAAAAAGGGATGCCGTTGAAACCCATTAACTCTCACCAATGAGACTGCATCCATTTCAGCAGTGTGGCTTATTTGGAAGCCACTATCACTTTTGTTTGTTGATTATAAAATCCAGGGTCAAGCTGGTGAATTCCAGCACCTTTATTATGCATTGTCTATAAAAATAATAATAATAATAATAATAATAATGCATACTGTTGCATGCATTTCAGGATTTTGTAGATTCAAATGAAGGCAAATTGGATACATCTGCAAAAGACATAAGATACATTCCCTAATGTTTCTGAATGAGTGTGCAGGTTGCACAATCAACCAAATGACAGCCTTGTTTAACTAGTCATGAAAAGTGTTGATTACAGCATTCCATTTAATTCTTTTGCATTTTTATTTGAAATGCTTTTATTTATTTATTTTTATTTATTTATTTTTTTTTTGCAGTAGTTGAGCTTTGTAAGCAATCACAGACATGTTGTGCACAGGAATAACATTTAAATGAGTGCCAACCAGTGCTAAAGACACAGTTTCAGCAGTCTTATGATTCACTTTTGTTCGCAGAGACCCACAAAAAGTCAGTGCTGAATAAATATCACCTGACTCCGGCGAAAAGCCATTTGCTGTATTGCTGTTTGCTTGCAGTGTAGACAATGAAGCACCTAATATACAATGCATGTGAGCAATGTGAAAAAAACTGTATAATGCTCCCATTACAAGGCACAGAAATGTTGTAAATAAGACACTTATCGTGCAGACAGACAACTTCGTTTTCAGTGTATAATTTGTTCAAATATTGATTTTTGTTTTTGTTCTGTCAAGTGGTCAATGTTTGTAGTAAGTTTGGAATAGTTAAGATTTGTTTTAATGCTTTTGAGAGAAGTCTTTTATGCTCATCAAGTCTGCATTTGTATGTAAAAAAAGTATTTTAATGTAAACTGTGTTAATCAGAATTATTTTTAATTGTGCAACCTTATGAATGAGAATAAAACCCAGTGCAGGTTTCTGTCTGTGTCTTCAGCCTGGCCTGGGAAAAGCCTAATTGGCTGTGGTTTCTGTTTGAACTTTCAGAGATTGTGAGGCTAAAAATGAAGTCTGAAGGTTTGGCTTCCCAGTAGGAGGCTTTAGTCAGACAGCCTATGGAGCTGCTGCAATAAATTGATAACAATGTTCTAGACTTTTACTGGAGGGAAATGGATAAAAAGAGAGAAAGCATAAAAAAGTGTGTGTGTGAGAGAGAGAGAGAGTTTACATAGAAAGATACAGTAATGGCAGATGAAACTGCAAGCCAAGGGAGGGAGGAGAGAGTGTAAGGAAGATAGAGTGATATTAGCTTTGGGAGAAATCCTAACCCCACTGGCCCCGGGTTTGTTCGCTTGATCCAATTCATCTCTGTCAGTGATCTGCACTCACGTATGGCCTGATGGGAGATGTCGGTCAGGGGAGAGAGGTCACGAGCCTGTCTTTGGAGCACATATTATATAAAACCATGCCGGTGACCAAGAACTAATTTCGACAGCGAAGGGCGTTTGCGATAACGAATCAACTTGGCAGAAAATGTAGGTGTTGACATATGATTGTATTCCAAAGCTGTATATATAAGACTCAGTTTTACAGCAGTCAACACAGTATTTCTATTGTAAATGTCAGTGGTTTTGCATGGGCAAGTTTAGACCAGAGGTTCAAAATGTGATTAAATGCAAGAGTGCAATGCAAACTGGGCTAAATGGGGAGTGATAATAGATTTATAGCAAATGGAGCAGGCAAATAGCTGTAGGCAAGATAAGATGGATTTGTGAGATCGAAGACAGATTTAGGGCAACCTTGGAGGAGTTCTGTGGAATAAAAATATAAGGTCTTTCATGAGAAATGCTGGTTGGCGCATACCACTGAGACTCCACATGAAATAAATCCTGCAGGAAACATGTCGGTTAGAGCTAAAGCATCATCAAACGCGTCTTGTGGAGATGCCAGGTCGATTCAGTTTTTATGGGGACTGCTTTTTGTTCATTATTTGTTTGTATAGAGTAAAATGCAAAACAAGTTATGCAAATGATGAGTATCACCTGGACATAACATGTCAAATCTCATATGAGGAATGCAGAGACAAACCTCTGTCATTATTCATTATAAAGATGACAGCTGCAACAAGGAATAACAAAACATTTTTTTGCATAAGTAGTAATCACTCATATTTGTTTTAGAAAATGTAAAAATGTTGTTTGTTCTGAAAAGATGCATCATCAATCATGAAGTTCATCAGTCTGGGTTTGATATGTTTGATTGAAAAGATTTTGTCTCGGCGATGACAGAGTCCGCTGTTGAGATATGAAATAAGTTCTGCCTACACTGCTGAGCAGGATGGGATTTTTTGTATAAATCGCCCCATCACCATCAGTAGGGGACTTGTCTAGTTGATTGGTGCCATTATTATGTACCAGGGTTGTGCATAATCCAAGATTGAACTGAGAATGCTTTTTAAAGTAGATTTCAGTTGCTGAATTGATTTAGCAAACAGGATGCTGAATTGCCATTCAAATTTGAATAGGAATTATAATTGTTTCATATACTTTTCAGTTAATTTAAACTTTACATTTAGGCCTATATAATTTTCAAATAGAAAAGTAATGTTTGTCGAGATTAAAAAATATTTTTAGAAATTGTTTTTAAAAATAATAATAATAAAAAAGTTTAGATGGTATTTTTTCTTTTCATCTTGCCTCTGTATAAGGCATATTAAAGTTCATAAGTGCAGTGCTGCAATTGTTTACAGCCAAAACCAAGGAAATGCTTTAAGCGCTACCTGTTGGCAGAGAGTGAACCTGCAACCCATTCAGCTTGTCTGCTGCTTCTGTTTCATGCAGTTTCACAAAACTGAAGTTAAACCATTCTGTTTTTGCTTCAAATTTCGAAATTATACAATCTAATTTAGATTAAAAACCACTCATGTTTCATGGATGCAGCATCTTTGTTTGGATCATGATTAAAATGCAGTGGTTGCCTCTAATTTTAAATGAAAAGAGCTGAGACAAAGCCTTATTTTGTTTATATGAAGAGATTTATTTTTACTTGTGTTACTTATTTGATCTGTGGCTTGTTTTAAAATTTCAATTTAGTTTTGTTATTCAAATTTACATTATATTTAAATTTTGTCATTTAGCAGATGCTTTTATCCAAAGCGACTTACAAATGAGGACAATAGAAGGAATCAAAATCAAAAAAAGAGCAATAATATGCAAGTGCTATATTAGTATATTATTAAAGTGTTATATTTAAATTTCACAAAGAAATGTGCTGCATTTTTCCAAGCAATAATAAAAGGATCCTGTGCCGACACATTTAATTTATAATTTGTCTTAAATCTCATTTTGTACAAAAAAAAAAAAAATTGTGAATCATATCAAATCGTAAAATCAAAATCGTGAATCGAATTGAATCGTTACATCCCTAATATATATATATATATATATATATATATATATATATATATATATATATATATATATATATAGTAATAATATTTCACAATATTACTGTCTTAATTGTAGTGTAGATAAATTTGTATTTCAGTCTGTATCTACTTTATATGTTTCTGTTGTTACATTTCTTTTAATTACAATTACATTTCACTTCCTGTCATTCCAAAACAAAGTCCTGTTCAATTTCCTGTGGGAGGTGGCCTGTTCACTGTGAATTGTGAAATGAAAGGGTGTCAGTTCTTCAACTTAGATTTTTGCACAACCCTTTCATGTACCCAACCCCCAAAATGCAGACGTTGTAGTGTGTGCGGCTCAGCACATTTTATATATATATATATATATACATATAAAAGATGGCTGGTAGATGCAGCTCCATCAATAATGTAGGGCCTCGGAAAGGTCCGGACTCTTGCTTGTCGGATCTGCTTGGGTGCCTCTGTCACACTCTCCTGTTCTCGAACATCCCTCGTTCCACCGCCTCCTCTCTCTCTCCTGCCACCCGTGTGTTCATCCCCTGCTGGCCCGCCGCTGTTTTTCCTCTCTTTATTTCATCATCTCAGTTTGTTTTGCAATAAAATATTTATCGTCTGTGCCCACTTCACTCATTCTCCGTCTGTCCCTCTCCGTCTCTCAGGCTACTTCTGTCAATCTAGCAGTTCTCCTGTCTCTAATAGAACTCAATGTTCTCTGCAATCTTTCTCTCCTCGAACCATTGCACCGCAGCATTATGGTCTATCTTGGCTTGTTCATCACTTTTAAAATGTTTGCTTTTCACAGCAGCAATTCATTTTTCCTTTGTGCTCTATCAGAGGCATGTGATCGTTCATACAATATGTTTTTTCGACAATCTTTTACCGGCAGCATATTTCACACCGGCAGGACTCTCAAGGACACAGCAAGAAAATGGCATTTGTAAACATTTGCCACTGTGAGCCGAGATGAGTTCTGTAGCTATCAAAATGTTTCACAAGCACAGATAATTGAATGAATTGTTGAACTGTGCTTCTCTATTCAGAACAGATTACAGAGCATTTTTCTCTTTTCAGAGATGAGAAAGTATTAAACCTCTGGGCTCGGTCTGAAGGAGCTCATTGTATATATACAGTATACAGACAGTTTTTTTTATTTTTTATTATTGTTGCCTGATCTGACATGGTTGGCTCTGGAACCATTAGTGCAAAAAGTACACAGCTCCTTCCATATCTTGGATATTTAGATATAAAGCAAAAACCTGAAGTGTTACATTTTAAATTATAAGGGCTGAGTCTGTGCATTAATACTAATGCTAACACCACAGCTAAATCTCTGCTAATAGCAGCAATTACACATTGCAATTTGAGACATGAGTAATATCACCCGCTAATGGTCTGTGATGAATATTTATATGAATATTAAAGGGTATTGCGGTAGGGAGGATGAAGCGGATCCTGTATATTTCACATGTAAAGACACTCTCAGTGAAAGCAGGCAGTTTGGAACAATCTGTGGAACCTAACAGGCTAATTTTATGTTTAAAACAAAAATGGAAAAATTCAGTTTTATAGTCATAACTCCACACCAGTCTTATTTTAGAATCTCTAAAATACTATTAAAGTTTTTGTTTAGCTTTTTAATTAACACAATTAGATTTTATGTATATACATTTTCTGCTTCCATATTAATTTTAGTCAAAGTTTCAGTTATTTTGTTGTCTCTTTTGTCAGTTTTATTACCTGATATTAACATATTTTTAATTTTTTTAAATTAATTTATGTTAATTTATTTTATTTATTTATTTTAACTTTATTGATGTTTTTTCTTTTATTTCTTTTATTAATGGTTCTAGTTTTAACTCTATACTATCATATGTGTGTGTATGAATATATATATATATATATATATATATATATATATATATATATATATATATATATATAGTATAACAATATTATAACAATAATATTTATAAATTAACATTCATCTAGATTAATAATTTCTATAAATTTTGTCCATCCTTAATTCATGATACACACACACACACACACACACACACACACACACACACACACACACACACACACACACACACACACATATATATATTCTTGCAGTAGGGATGATAAAGCAGCTCTTATATATATTTCACATTCTCAGAGAAAACAGGCAAAGGCTGTTTGAACCAATCTGCATCACTTAATAGTGTAATTCCCTTTTTAAAAGAAAAACGGCAAGATCCTTATTCTAAGCATTGAACACAATGAAGCATTTAGAGATGCGGAGATTCGGGGGAAAATGCACCGAACCCATTTAGACCAGTGAGATTGTTGGACATTATCTGATTTCGTTGCTTGCTCTTGTTTAATTATGTCATGAGCCATTGTGTCGAAGCGACATCAGTCACATGTAAATGTGTGTCTAAGCATCGTAAGTGGCAGCGATGTAGCGTTCAAACAAACAATATCTATGGCTCTAATGCTCTGCACTCATTTAGCGGTTCTTTGGGCTATATTTTTGACCTACTGAATATAAAGCAGCCAGGAAAGCATGTTTCAGTTCAATTATGGAAAGTAGAGAGAGAGAAAGAGAGACAGAGAGAGAGAGAGAGAGAGAGAGATGGAGTGGCTCATTTGGAATCCTGTAGGGAACCAGTTGCTACGGTAACAGGGAAGGTAGCCAGTTCCGTTGGGAGATGTTTCCACAGCAACCAGCCTCAGTGGCCAAGTGATGCTGCCGAAAGAGAGCGCGAGGTAAAGTATAGGGGAAGGAGTGGCAAAAATACACACAGAAGTGTTTGATGTGCGTAAGGAGATGGGGGAAGGGTGGGCTGGTGATGAGACAAGATGAAAGATCTGATAAAAAAAAAAGGTTTAAATGTGTTACCGCACGTGCCACGATTCAGGGGGAAGCTTAATTGGACCTCTTGGAAATTTCCACAACAAAGGGAACAAAGGTAAACGCAAAGAACAAGGAAGGGAAACCCAGTGTTTCTCACCTCTGGGGAGAGCGAGATCATGCTGAAGGAGACTTTGACAAGTTTTCTGTAACCCCGCAGACATCACAGCTCAAAGCCAGCGAGAGCTCAGATTCCTCAGGTTCAGGTTTAAATGCATTGACTCTGGATTTGTAAATGAAAGTGAAGATGTATATTGAGCTATTATAATGGGGTCTCAAAGCATGTATGTTGGTACAAGCTGTATTACTGAAAATACTAGAGCTGTAAAGACTGATGAAGTCTAAAAGTCAAGCATCATATTGAAAATAGGGAATATTGTTTTCACAAAATGAGATTGAATAGCATGGACTTTATAAATTCTTGTTTCTTATGGATTTTGCTCATGTTTGTTCATTAGGAAATAAAACTTTCCTAAGAAAGCTCTTTCTGGTTGATAGCAGTGAGATTAAAATGGGGAACCAAATGTTTATTTTGCTCATGATTTTTGGATTTATAGTGGCATATGTTTTCAAGTAGGACTTGAATGTTCTTGAATCAACATCCTTGTTGGTCCAGCACAAAAACATTTCAGTCCACCAATCAGAGATTAGCTTACATTAATTTCATTCATACAGTATTTAATAATGTGAGTGAATATAATTTTTCACATACTCTGTTTTTATGCTCACCATGGCTGCTTTTATTTATTTAAAGACACAGTAAAAAGAGTAATAATGTGAAATATTATTCTAATTTAAAATAACCGGTTTCTATTTTAATATATTTTAAAATGTAATTTATTACATGATGTAAAGCGGAATTTTCTGCATCATTACTCCAGTCTTGTCACATGATCCTTCAGAAATCATTCTAAAATGCTGATTTGCTGCTCAAAAACATTTCTTATTATTATCAATTTTGAAAACCGTTGTGCTGCCTAAGATTTTTCAGGATTTATTTGAAATGGAAATATTTTGTGGCATTATATATGTCACTTCTGACCAATTTAATGTGTCCTTGCTAAATAAAAGTATTAATTTCTTTCAAAAGTGTATATAAAACACAGCAGTTGTCTCATTTGACTGTTTTCATTTCAGCTGTTTACAGATGTATTTGCAGTCTTGTGTTTGTCCATGTGGCTATTTTTTTTAGGTTGAAGCCCTAACCTGAAATGATTCAGCCATGTACATCATCCATCCACAATCACTGCAGTGGCTTTTTTGACACTCAACTCAGGTTTACACCTACTGCAGTCGGTCATCATCTGATCGATAACACACACACGTACCTCATGCAAAAGAGATCCAAAGGGGACAGCAATGTGAAGGCAGCAGCCTGCAGCTGACAAACCCAACAGATGTGCTAAGTGCAGAGAAACGAGAGTGCAAGAGAGAGGAAGAGATGAGAGCAGAGAAGAAACGAGGGCTTAATGAGGATGAACGTGACATGCAAATGTGCTTTTAAGAGAGAGCACAAAATCTCAAGGAAAAAGGTCTGTGACTCCTGTATTAGCTGACTGCACAGAAACATTATTAAAGGCAGAAGCCTTTGAAAGACCAGTGGGGACCGTTTCAAATGTTGCAGGACTGTATTAATTTTACACACGGTCGGTTGCTGCAACAAAACAGCCTTGAAGAAAAATAGCTTGAATCACAATAAGCTCCCATTTGGATTGGATTGTCCTTATGTGGAGAGAAGAAACAGGGAACAGACATACATGTTTTTTGTATTTGCGTATAGTGAGGTGTTGACATTTGCAGCCTCTTTACAGGTGCTTCCTTTTAGGAAAGCCTTAAGAGCAATTCCATAAACAAATTATCTTTATTTCCACGTCTTCTACAATCCGTCTGTTTTTTTTTTCTTCCCATTTTCCCTTGGTAAGGTCAATCCAGTTTGACATAATTCATACATTTTAGATTGAGAATATACTTTTAGGATTTTTCAGATAATCTCCTCCTCTTTTTGATTGGTCTTCTCTCCTTTTAAAAGAGGTACTAAGTATGCAGGTGTTTTTTTATTTGACTTTTGACGAGAAAAGCATGTTTTTATTTATTTATGCATTTATTAATTTATTAATGCTTATATTTATGTGCGTGTTTATGCAAATATGTGTTTGTTTATTTATTTATATTTATTTATTTACTTTCACCTCTAATCATCCAATCCTAAGCATGGAATTCATCAGTAAAATGAAATATATATATAAAATCAGTATTTATGTATGTATATATGTATGTATGCATAAATTTGCATAAATGCATATATTTATTTCTGCAGTTTATTTATATTCATTCATTCATATTTATATTCATGCATTTATTACTATAGGGACTAGGGACAGCTATAAATAATTTTTCTATGATATATATATATAGCTGCCCCTATTGGACTTGTAACCAGAAGGTTGCAGGTTTGAGTCTCGGTGCTGGCAGGAGTTGTAGGTGGGAAGGAGTGAATGAACAGCTCTCTCTTCCACCCTCAATACCCATGGCTGAAGTGCCCTTGAGCAAGGCACTGAACCCCCAGTTGCTCCCCGGGCGCTGGATATATTGCTGCCCACTGCTCCGGGTGTGTGTTCACTGCTGTGTGTGTGCACTTGGATGGGTTAAATGCAGAGCACCAGTTCCGAGTATGGGTTACCATACTTGGCAAATGTCACGACTTCACTTTCACTTTCACTTTCACTATATATATATATATATATATATATATATATATATATATATCATATATATATATATATATATATATATATATATATATATAGGGCTTGTCAATGATCATCACGATTAATTTCCATAATAAAAGTTTTGTTTACATAATATATGTGTGTACTGTGTATATTTATTATGTATATATAAATACACACACATTCATGTATATATTTAAGAAGAATATGCTATGTTTATATATTAAATATATTTATATATAATATAAAATATAAGAATATAAATATTAAATGTATATACATGTAAATATTTTCTAAATATATATATAATAAATATACCCTGTACACATACATATATTATGTAACCAAACTTTTTATTTTGGATGTGATTAATCGTGATTAATCATTTGACAGCCCTAATATATATATATATATATATATATATATATATATATATATATATATATATATATATATATATATATATATGAACTTGTTAGATTACTTACAGATTGTAATCCGTTAATTCAAATTATGTGAGAAAAATAGAAGTTAGTAACATAATCCATTACACATTTTAGGTAATGTAATCAGACTACTTTTTGATTGCTTTTAGATTACTTTTGACCTATGTTTACATTTAAATATATAAACTGCTAAAATTCAAATCCTTGATTTTATACCCTTGGCTGCTCAAATGGAGCATTGTTTTAAAGTCCCAAAGCTCATGGTGGTAATAGAAGTGACGCAAACCAAAAAAGGCAGACAGGAGGTAAATGTTTGATTACACTGATGAATTCTGTGCTTAGGATTGAATGATTATTTAGAGGGATAAGAGATCAGGATATTCCCCCAGCGACGATGAAAGTAATTCACTTGATGACTGTTATTTGGGCTTTTGTTTAACAAGCTGAATTTGATAAATCGGTCTTTATACATACACATTAGCCTTGATATACACACCTGCCTCGAAAGAAAGGGGAAAATATCATCTTTATCCTTTCAAATCCAATTCTCATGCCATTTGCTGATCTGCAATAACCCACAAAGAAAAGCAAGCGATTCCAAAGCAGGATTAGTGATTTCACAGTGGTTAGAACGCTGCGTCTTGCTGGCAAGCTTTCAGATGGCAGAGATGCTGATTTGCTCTGGCATAAGACACTGAACGAATGAAATGCATTAAATGAGTATAAGGAATAAATTGAAACATATGTGCAGCGGTAACAAATGCCACGGACATATCACGTGATGTTTCATTCTTTACATGCAAGGGTCACGAAAATGACCTTACGACAGAAAGGTGATTGTGATGTCAAGAGTAGTGTTATTCTGTAAATCCTTTGCAGTTATTGTCTTGAGAGATTATATCTTAGATTGGACTGGAATACAAGACACAAAATGTTAAATTCACGCTGCAGAGCCTGATGTCCTATGGGTTCGAGGCCACTGAAAAAAATGGCAGATTATCTGAGTCTGTAAGTGCAAAATTCTAAGTGCTGGAGGCATCATCAGAATAAAGATTTCAGTGCTGATTGCACTTAATTTATCAGAGATATTGCAAATTCTTTCTTTCTTTTATTAGTGTTGTTTGCTAAAGCAACAACACTGTTACTATTTCTCATACTTAGAATAATAAGATTGGAAATTACATTGTGCATTTACTTTTAGTCATAATCCACACAAATTCATACATTTTTAATATAATTTTTTCAAACTTTACTATACTGGCATATGTAGTAGTAGCAAGAACAAAAAAACAAAAAACCCTGAGTTGGTCTACATCTGGATTAATGAAAATGAAAATTATTCATGTGGTATCATAGCAAATCCAAATATTTTTTTTTTCACAATTAAATGTGATTTTGTGCCACAACGTACAAGAAATGCGTTACATTAACTCATTTTAAATAACCAAATAATATATATATACATTTTTTTTTTTTTTTTTTTTAGAGAAAATAAGCTATTTTTAAACGAAGAACATCCTAGTATTGTAGTGACAAGTTTGTTGTGGGCAAAATATAGTTTTATTTTTGGCATTTAAAACACCGTTTTGATGCATTAGAGGACAGAAAAAAAAATAGGAATACAACAACAAGATAGGAAATGTGCAACTTGAATTTGAACATGCTTCAGCTACGGAGTACAGTACTCTAAGGAACAGACCACAAGTCTTTGCAGTCTGTTTTTAAAGTCCTTTCTGAACACTAAGAAATATCATGCTGTACATTTCAAAGTGTTTGCATTATACAGTCTGTATGGTGTGTGGTGGGGGGTAGACTACTGTGGTTTTAATATTGGTATTATTGGAAAATTTAGTTGCTTTCTTCATAAAATAGTAATTGTTTGTCCTCAGTGCAACAGTGACATGCTGTTTGTCATTCCTTTTGAGAAAAAGTGGGCAAAAGGAAAGTGCAAACAACTTCCTGTGTTTAAACTAAGAACAGCAGGGGTTTCTCTGCCCACTTCTCATGTGACAAAGTTCAGTGATTCATTTCATCAAAATAAAAAGTGTGGGATGGATGAGACATACAGTAAATGGAATATAATGATTATGTGTATATTTTATGATCTTTGGGTGTTGCATATGGTGTAAATTATACATATATTGTATATATTTATCTATTTATCATAGTTTTTCATATATATTAATGTTGTGCTTGTAATAATATTTCATATAATTTTATTTTTCAAATGCAATATCAAGATTATATGTAAATAATTAATAAGGAATTGTAATGGATATAATGTTCTAATGATAGAGGTTATTCCCATTGATCTATAACTCTTCCCTTACAGATTGTATTGCCAGCATGAATGATGCCTGGAATTATGCAGCATGCATCTTATTTATGAGAGAGGTGTTATTGCTTTTAGATTTGCTTTGCGGACCATAAAACAGGCAAAAAAAAAATATTCCATAAACTTGCATTGAACTTGCAGCCACAGGCACCATAGCAACTGCATAGCACACTCTAAAAACGACTCAGAACATCATGACAGCTAGTTTTGCACAGGTTTTTCTTCAGGAAATGTCAAAATGTAGTTCTAACGGTCAGGTTTTCTGTCGTTTCGAGGCCATAAAGTCCTAGTTAAGATTTCACACAGTTCCCACCAGAATCTTGCCTTTGTTCTGTGCTTTTTGGGCCACACCAGACTTAGCTGCAGTTGTTGTAAGAATGACGCTTGATTAGTGCTTTTTGTTTGTTTTTGTTTTTTTGTTTTTTTTGAGAGAGAGAGAGAGAGAGAGAGAGAGAGAGAGTAAACAGAGAGAGAGAGAGAGAGAGAGAGAGAGAGAGAGAGCAGGACATGTGTGTTCATCAGAAAGACCCCAAAAACAGGCCACGAGCCGTCATCTATGAACTGTTCCTCAATCTGAATAGAAGTAATTGAATTTAGAAAATGAAAAAGCCTCTTTGTCTGTTAAAAAAGATTGCTTGATGTCGCCCTTGATGTTCTCGCAATTAAACTATAAAAGGAAACAGCCCACTTTCGAGGGGGAATGGACAAAAAGCTTTAATGATGGCGAGGAACAGAACGGCGGGTGAAAGCAACAAAGAAAAAACTGAGTTTGACAGGAGATTGCTGAAAGTGGAATGTTTAGTCGTACATCACTCTCTGAGTCAGACACATTTATCAGTCCAGTACACTGCGGCAATGGCTCAATGCAGAAAAACAACATTTTCCCTGCTGGTCCTGTAGACTGTTTGTATATTAGAAGCGTGCTTGGTTATTTAAGGTCTGGTGAATGTGTTTGTGTGGTTTGACAGTGACTCACCTCTCGCTGCTGGTGCCCATCTGGTCTAATGTGGGTGTGTACTGTGTAGAAACCTCTCAGACCAGTAGGGCTATTCTCGTGGTTTAGCTCATAGGCTACGTGGGAGATCTCCAGCTATGCATCACGGCTTCTTCTTCACTAAACTGTGACACAGGACATGGACATCACAACTTTACAGCCCACAAATGCACAGTAATTCAATGAGTAAAGTAAACTTTTCGGTTATGACTAATTCATCTGCTTCATTTATTGTTATTGGTTTTTATTATCTAATACCGCTACTTTGAAGGACATGAAAAATTCTGTCAATAATTACTTCAATAATTCTATGACTTTCTTTCTATCCGTAGAACACATAAGAAAAATGTTTCTCAGACGACTATTCAGTGAAAGTCAGTGGAGTCAAAACACTTAAATATTCTTTAAAATATCTTCTTTTGTGTTCTGCAGACGGAAGGAAGGAAGTCATATAAAGTTTTGTTTTATTGTTGCTTTATATAACAATTGTTTGACTTTCTTTTTTTTTCACAATTATACAAGCTAATTCGTAATAGTTCACCCGAGCTTGAAAATGATCATTATTTGTTAAAGGGATAGTTCACCAAAAATTAAAATAGCCCTATGATTTACTTACCCTCAAGCCATACTAGGTGTATATGACTTTCTTCTTTCAGAGAATATAATCAAAGATTTACTTAAAAATGTCTTGGATCTTCCAAGCTTTATAGTGGCAGAAAAAGTGCATCCATCCATCATAAAAAGTGCTCCACACGGCTCTCGGGGGATAATAAAGACCTTCTGAAGTGAAACAATGCATTTGTGTAAGAAAAATACCCATATTTAAAACTTTATAAACCGTAATCTCTCCTTTGCTAACCGTCGTTTGCACGTTCATGAAAAGGTGGTGTTCTAGTGGATGATGTAGGACGTGGGCATAGTGTAAGCTCTGGTGATGATATGCTAGTCTCGCAAGAACCAAATTTTGTTTACAGCAAAGGAAAACCAGTCTCCTCTTGGCTTATAGTGAAATCCTCTGTCATTTCTCTTTACAAATCCTCATTTTGTACTTCTACAGTAATCTGTGACCATAACTTGCAACAGAATTTACATTTTTTCCTTCAAGTTTAGTCTTTACATGAACTTAATTTGACATGCTGTTTAAAAAGTACCACTATTATACAGGCTTAGCTTAGTTCACCCCAAATGAAAACTTCTGTTGTCATTTACTTATCTTCATGTCATTCCAAAAATTGACTTTCTTTTTCTGTGGAAATTTTAGGAATTGTTTCAGCGTTTTGTTTTGTCTATACAATGAAAGTCTTTTCGGCTCAGGCCCCAGCGTTCTTCAAAAATGTCTTCTTGTGTTTCACAGAAGAAATAAAGTCAAACAGATTTGGAATGAAATGAGGGTGAGTAACTGATGACACATTTTAATCTTGGGATCTTTAAAATATGTCTTGAATTCTTAATAGAGAAGTAAGTGCGAGGGCACCCTACCGCATCCAAATGTGTAAGGGTTTGGCTTCTCTAGTGTGTAAACCCCGTCCCAGAACAATCCCTGCAGGGGTCACCCATCATCTGCCATCTGCTCCTCATCAAGGCAGCTGGAGCTCCAGCTCAACTAATCTGAACTGATGAGACCCTAAGCGGCGAGCGTCCAGCTGCCCTGTCAGTCCAGACACCACTGCCTTACAACCCATGCTTCACCCCAAGGCAAAACAAACAGATATGAGAATAAATGAAGTTGGGAAAAGATGTGGGGATCTACACAACCTGATCTCACTGGAAAATTTTATTATTTTACAAGATGATGATTTTGTGTGAATTCGTACATACTACATTTGTATTATACCAAAAAGGTTAGTTCACTCTAACATGAAAATTCTGTTCATTTGTTAAGAATAGATCTATTGATCTGTTTACTATGATTTTGTTTCTTTCATGTCATACAAAAATGTATCAGTCATAATCATAACTTTCAAACTCCTTAACAATCACTGGTAAATAAGCTATGGAAACATTTTCTGCCACAGAAAAAAAAAAACAATAGTAATAAAGATAGCTGCAACTTTTTATTTTACATCTAATAATTCAGACTCTTCTTCTTGAGAGTTATATCTTGGTTAACATCTCTCAATTCTGTGTTTGAATCTTTAAATTCTAACTTTTATTAGAATTGCTAGTTTATGTTTACAATTCGGAATTTTCTTCTCACAATTGCAAGTTATATCTTAGTTATTAATGTCTTGCAATTTTGAGTATATATCTTGCGATTCAGTTTTTTTCTGCTATAGAAAAAAATTCACAAGGTAATTGCGACATCTCGCAATTCTGACATTTTCCTCACAATTTAGGGTTTATGAATCACATTTCAGACTTTTTTCTCCAAATTGCAAATGATATCTTAGTCAACATCTCAAACTTCTGACTTAATATCTTGTAGTTCTGACTTTTTTTACAGAATTGCAAGTTTGTTACACAATGTGGATTTCTCTTCTCAGAATTGTGAGTTATATCTTAGTTAACAACTCTCAATTCTGAGTTTATATCTTGCAAATCTGTTTTTTTTTTTCACTGCCATAGAATAAAAAATGAAAAAAGGTAACTGCGACTTTTCATCTCGCAATTCTCTTTTTTTTCTAATGATTGTAAGAGATGTAATTTCAAATTTCAGCTTTTTTTCTCTGAATTGCAAATTTTATCTTTGTTAACATCTCAGTTAACATCCACACAAGTTAACATCTTGCAATTTTGAATTCTCAGAATGGAGAGTTAGGCCCTGTTTACACTAGTGCGTTTTCGTTTTAATACAACATTTTTTTTTTCCTGCATTTAAGAAATGATCTCCGTCCACACTACACAATGGAAAATGCATGTCACATGACCATTCATGCAGGTACAACAATGAGCATGATGTTATTGTTTACATGGTCATAAAAGATATGCAGAGCGAATATGGAATGTGGTTTTCAAACTAAACCGGGGTCTGCAACATTTTCGGAAGTCTCCATTTTCGAGGGTCGCAAACGGCTAAGTAGTGTAAATGACAGGCGTAACCGTAGCAGAAGTTATTTATTTTAAAACAAAAACGCACTAGTGTAAACATAGCCTAGTTAACATCTTGCAATTCTGAGTTTTAATCTTTGCAATACTTAAGGGTTTTGTTTTTTCATAGAATTGTGAATTAGTCACACAATACGTACATTTGTTCTCAGAATTTCGAGTGATATCTTAGTTAACATCTCACAATTATGAGTTAATATCTTGCAATATTGACTTTTTTCACAGAATTGCGAGTTTATGTCACACAATTTGGACCTTTCTTCTCAGAATGGAGTGCAATTCTGAGTTTAAATCTTTGTAACACTGACAGAATAGCGAGTTTTTCAATTAGTTCTTACTTTTGTTCTCCGAATTGTGAGTTATATCTTAGTTAACATCTCACATTTCTGAGATTATATCTGACAACTCAAATTATATCTGACAACTAACAACAACAACAACAACAAAAAAAAAAATTCTGAATTGTGAGGTATAAAGGCCATTTTTAAAGGCCATGCTTCCATAGTAAGCAAATCGTACAAATGAGAACACACAAATTCATACGAATTAGGGACCAATTCGCCAAAACGTAAAATAGTTCTGAATTGCCATGTGATTATGCTGACCCAACAACTAAACCAGCATAAACCAGTTTGGAAATTGGCAAGGGATATTGAACTGTTTGCCCCCGTAACATCTCATTTCCTGCTGTGTTGTCCACCCTTCACACCAGCCAAGTGTGAGAATCGATGGCTCCACAGCTCGTTACCTTTCGCTAACATTAATTACAGCGTGCAATTAGCATGGGGCATGCAATTAGCATCAGAATCTAACAGTGGTTGTTGCTCTGACTGAACCGAGACTGTCCGGCCTCTTTCATCAGGCTTCTCCTCATCCAAGGGCAGGGTGGACCCAGCTGACTCTCCGCTCTCCTAATCAAGGGCTGGCAGGCAAATGAGGCTGAGCACTGAATAATTTATCAGCATGATTACAATGATAAATGCACCCAAATCTTGTAGAGGCTGTATTACTTAGGGTGGGGGGGTGGACAAGGGAGAGCGACACAGAGAGGAAGGGAGAGGGAGACAGATTGTGGAAGGTTGAGATCAGCAGAGAGCCAGAGAGAGAAAGGGTGGAGGGGGGCTGGAGAGCTGGCCAGCCACCCACTATTAGGGCCATCTGTCCTGCAGAAAGACATTTTTGTGTAAGCGCATGCGAGAGCTTTGCGCATGTTTGTTTCTATTTATTCCCCAAATCCGTGGCAAAAGCCCACTGTGCCGCTGAGCCAAAGGAAGCAGCGTTTCCAGGGACACTTCCTGACAAGTTAGAGCTTGTTGTGTAATATTCGGTTATAAGAGTTGGCTGAACTCCTGGGACCTGCAGCAGTTGAGGGCTTTCACTTTTTTTTCACCCTTTGATTGATTTGTGTGTATAATTATCTTTCCATGTTGTATTGCGAATGAAAACTTAACATCCTAGATCACATTTAATTAACCACACTATTGTGTTCAATTTGTGTGTATGTATATATATATATATATATGTGTGTGTGTGTGTGTGTGTGTGTGTGTGTGTGTGTGTGTGTGTGTGTGTGTGTGTGTGTGTGTGTGTGTGTGTGTGTGTGTGTGTGCATTAACTTTTTTGAAGTTTTTTTTTTTCAAAAATTTCTGAAGTACATTTTACAAGAAAAGACGAGTTCAGTCTTTCTACTTCAAAATGTCATATTTAATGTGATAATAGCAGTTGCCGATTCTTTTTATTTATTTGTGAAATTGTTTCTACACCATTTTTTAGTGCCCTCAACAGACTTAACTTTGATCCCTCAGAACCTAATTTTTGTTAGCATTCAATATGACGTATACCTTGGCTGATGTAGATGATCAGCTGATGTTTTGTTCACATTCGAGGTGTGGATGAATCGTGATTTAGTAGTGCCACATTTTTACGGGGAACATAAAAAAAAACCTGCGGCCCACTATTTTCAATATAGTTACATGTCTAAAATGACGCATGGTGTATGGACTCATCCTACCACACACGGGTACAAATGGAGATGACTGCATCTCTAATGAACAGAGGATCCACACACACACACACATTCACGCACACAATCCATACACTCCGTTTTTACTGCAGGGCGGTCTGATGGATTAAAAGGAGGTTGACTTGTTATAAGGTGACACATGATGAACTAGCGTCCTCTCTCTCTTCACTTACCCAGCAGCTCTGCACGATTGCAACATCGCCAGGCATGATGTCATCCTGCATCCACGACCAGGAACAACGACTGGTGTGGAATATTTAAACAGAAAGCAGAACACTGTTATTGAATGAGCCATATTTCATATGTTTCTGCAAACAGCTGGAACAATCTCAGGGGAAGGTGGATTGAATATGGGGCAGTTTTATGTTTGTTTTAGGATGGTGGTCAGTATACACTCTAAAAAAAAATGCTGGGTTAAAAATAATTTGGCAACCCAGTGCTGGGTAAATATTGGACAAAACACATGCTGGGTTATTTTGACCCAGCTGGTTGGGATAAACGTTTTTACCCACCATGCTGGATTGTTTAATTTAAGTCATCTATTGTTTAAAAATTATTATATTGCTGTCTTAAAATGGGCTGGAAATTAAAAATCACAAACAGAATTACTACAGGCAACAGCAATAATCAACAGATGAACATATATTAAGCAAGAACACCCAAACACAAAAAACAAAAAAAAAAAAATAAAACTCATTTAACAAACAATATATAAAAAAATTACATACATTTAAACTCGTTTAAACATTTTAGAAATAAAAAAGAAGCATTTAAAAGTAGCATTTTGATTTAAATGTATTTAACCGTTCTCTGTAATTGCTTTTTGCCAAAACATCCTGGTGTGTCATTGAAATCTTAGGTGAAGAGTTGCTGTTCGCCGGGGGAACTGCAAACTTTAGACCGCGGCCTCGCATTTCACTCGTACTGTAGCTGAGAGATGGCGTGACTGACTCCAAAACCTGCCCAAAAACAAACAGTACTCAGATTAGAGAACATATTTTAACATCAAATTTAATTACACTCAGTATAACGAATAAACACTGATTATTTTGAGTCTTTGATGAATAAATTGCTCAAAAGAACAGCTTTTATGAAATAGAAATCCTTTGTAACATTATAAATGCCTTAACTGTCACTTTTAATCACCCTATTGCATCTTTGCAAAATAAAGTATTAATTTTCTTCAAAAGAAGAAGAAGAAAAAAAAAAAAAAACGTACAAACCCCAAACATTTTAATAATAGTGTAGAGGTCTTTTTTTATGTCAAAGTAGTCTAACTAGTCAGTTCACACTCTTCGTACTAGGAAAAGTATAGTGTGTGTGTGTGTAGTTTGTTTGGGTTAAAGTCACTGGTTCCAAGTCTTGAGCCAAATCAAACACATTTGAGTGTATGTGTGTGGGTGTATGTCTGTCTGTGCTTGCCTTCGCTCCTCTATGTTGAACTCACTCTGGATACACCCAGCTCTGACTGTCCAATTAAGGAGTTTGACTGGGCTCAGGCGAACCCTCGCTCTCTGCCTCAATGAGCTGTAGGGAACATACAGCTTGCTGCACTTCACTTTGACATGAAGGAAAATCAATCACGACATAACCCTCCAAAAACAAGTACAGTACACACGCTGTTTTGAACGGCACGAGCTGTGAGCGCATGGCCTTTTGCATGATAAAATCTTGAGTTTCCATTGTGCAGATGGAGAGGGAGTAGCAGTGAATGAGAGCAAATCCATTTGAAATGGACCGGTGTTGTTTGTGAATGTAGTCACGGCCGTTTAAAAGGGTTTAATCGGCGACTGCTGAATGTTAGCGTTCAATAGCGAACAAGAATCAAATGGAGCTTTTCAAAAGCATTACAATGGAGCTTGTGACTTGCATTATGAGTCAAATAGGCTATCATTTTCTGTTTTTAAAGGTAATGGATAATAATGCTTTTGAACTGAATTGAACTGAACTTAATGGAACGGATCAGAACGTAATCTAATTACATTTGCGAGATGCCATGGTCGATTAAAATGAAACAATGACTGAATCTGCATCTTTGGGATTTTCTTTTTATCAAGACTTCGTATGAAATGCTGCAGTTTCTATTGCAAGTGGCATGTGAATGCTGTTTTACCATACTGCAAAATGTTTTCTTTACTCCCGGAAAGCATTTTCTGTAAATACATCTTTTGATGTTTTTTTCATTATTATCTTTTACTAATTTCCCCGTTTGCCTCAGAGCAAAAATTAAACCAGATCCCATATCCCTGCTTCCTTTTTGTATCTAATAATGCCGTGTTGTTGGTTATGTCTGCAGGGGAATCTGCTATTAGATGGTGTTTACATGCATCATTTGGTTTACTGCAGTTGAATCTCCTCAAGCAGAGAACTTAAAGCAATAGTTATTTACTCCAGTCTTGTGTTTTTCCAAACCCACATCCGTGTGATTTTCTTTCTTTCTTATATGGAACACAAAAGGTTTTAAGGATCTGCTAGCCTCATTTGTCAGTATAATGAAAGTGAATAGGGTTTTGGGCCCTCGAGCGTCATAGTGATTATAGGAATGATTCATTTGCTATATTACGAATCTTCTAAAATCATACAATATATTTGCATGAGAAAAAGACTGGAATTTAAGTCATCAGTAATCGAAAATCAGCCTTGTATCTCTTAGTGGTAAATAGTTATGTCTGAATTATGAATAAATGTTTCTGTTTTTTGCTCTCATCATTTAAGGAAATGATTGATCCAGTTCACAAAAGTAGTGTGGAAAATTGGACTTAATGATCCAGTTGCAGTGGTTTTGAATATTTTGAATATACAGTACAGTTCAAAGGTTTGGGGTATGCTATTTATTTATTTATTTGCTTGTTTGTTTGGATGAAAGAATTATCTTATGCTCACTAAGGCTAAATTTTTTTTTTTTTATCAAACATACTGTGAAAAAAGTAATACTGTGAAATATTATTCTATTTTATTTCATTTAAAAATATAATTTCTTATTATTATCGGTGTTAAAAACAGATGAGCTGCTTGATATCTTTGTGGGAATCGTAATTAATTTTTTCAGGGCTTTTGGATGAATTGAAAAAAAGTTCAACAAAACAGCATTTATTTGAAATAGAAATGTTTAAATGAAATAGAAATTGTAACATTAAAAATGTGTTTACTTTTCCTTTTGATCAATGTAATGGATTCTTGATGAGTAAAAGTTTAAATTTCCTTACTACTAAATAAATAAATATATTAATATTAAATATTTAATATAAATAAACTAAGTAAATAAATTATAAACTTAATTGCCCCCCCAAATTTCAGCAATAGTGTATGGCCTTTTTTCATATACAGATATATTATAGATATATATAAAAATATAATAATATAATTATATATATATATATATATATATATATATATATATATATATATATATAAATGAGAAGTTTAAATAAACTGACAAGTATATGAAATAATTACTTTCATTTTAATTCCTTATATAATTCCATACTGACCACTAACCTTTAAATGTTTTTGTTTGTTTGTGTGAAGCTTGAAAGCTACTGCCTCCAATTATTATAATTGCTTTGTAAATATTATATTTCTCAAAAATGACTGTGTTATTGAAGGCTAGAAAAAGCTAGTATAGTTCATGCAGGTTTATGAAAACATGGGTGTGATTTAATGCTGACAGATATTTCATTATTAGGTGAACTATCCCTTTAAGCATAATCCTTCTTCAACCTGGCGAGTGCTTCAAGACTGATGGCATCTGTCATCAACAAGCAAGATAAAAGGCTGCGTCTTAAATGCCTTGTAGTGAATGAGAGCGTGCGTTCATCTCTGTCATCCCCAATACAATAACGCTTACGGATGCTTCTTTTATCCGAGGGAAAGAGTTGCTGCTTAGTGCTTTTTTTCTGCTTTGGATGGAGGACGTCAAGCATTGTGTAACCCGGCTCAGGTTTTAGCAGACTGCGAGAATTAATCGCATGATGCACATCATGGAGTCATGCGTATCTGTTGTTCCCAGAATGCGATCTGGCCTAAGCCTGAAAGACTTGGCATAAAACAAGCCTCCTGTTTGTATGCTTGTGTGTGTGTGCGCATGTTTTAGATCAGACCTCGGAGCTCCTGATGCACTGATATCGATTGAAGGAGCAGAATTGTACAACAGCTCTGGGTATTGATCTTCACTGTGTGTGTTTTTGAGTGTGTGTTTGTGCCATGTGTGCATATGGAACTAAGAGCTGGAGAGCTTGCAGGCAGGCTATCTTCTCAAATGTCCGGAAGTCTCCCATGTGGCTATGACCTTCCTCCAGTAAAAAAAAAAAAAAAAAGAAATATCTCATCCCATTATCTGAGCAGAGTTTCAGGAGATAGAGGTGCCAGTCCCGTATCATGCCTGGGTTCATCCTGTTTTAAACCACATCAGAGGTCTTAAAGAAAACTCTAAACATCTTGGCAGATAGTAATCAGTCCTAATACCTCCAGGCATCTCTGTAATCCAGTCTGTGAGGTTTGCTGTAGATGCATGTGTTGTATGTCAGAGTATATAAGAATTGTGTGTGTTTCAGGTCAGTGTAATGTAATCAAACAGCTACAAAGAATCTACATCAATATTTAAGTTCTACACATTGCTCATTTTGAAGAATTTTTTTCATTTTTAAAGAATTATGATTAAGCATCTTTTATCTTACCAGTAAGTATAATAATCTCAGCTACCACCAATAATAAAATACATTAATTTAGAATTAATTTGAAATATTAAAATGGCTTCCAATATTGCACATTTTGTAATAGTATAATATTTCATATAATTTTCCAGGAAAATATTTTTTTCTCTGTAATCTGTTCTGAAACTGTGAAAAGTGAACTGATTCAGTTGTCAACTGAAAATCTGTTTTACTCAAAAATAAGAGCGACACCAGCAGATGTTCACTTGAGAACCGTTTCATGAGTAATCGACAGCTGAACTTCAGCGATGACTAAGTGCAATGTCATGACACCAGGGTTCAATCTGAGCATGTGTGTGTGTGTGTGTGTGTGTGTGTGTGTGTGTGTGTGTGTGTGTGTGTGTGTGTGTGTGTGTGTGTGTTTGTACTGCAAACGCTGCAGCAGCGGCTCTAACCGATTCGTCAAGCCTTCAAGCTGATGAGATTTTTTCATCATTTTTAATCCAACAGTCTCCTAATGGCATTTGCCTCTTATTCTCAGCTCTGCACTAATGCTGCTCTCTCTCTCCTGTGGGCTCTGTATATTTATTGTATATTTACGGCTCCGATTTATATATTTATTTCCTCATAAATTTTAATTAGGACTTCAAACGTTTTTGCATTGGCCAGCAGAGGCAGGGTTTTCCTTTGATCACGCTCACATTTTGCCTTTCTCTCTCTCTTTTTTCCCTCTTCTTCCCTGTGGGCATCTCCATTCTAATTGGTTGCCTGAGTGCTGTGTGTCTGCCATTCACTTGTCGTTGAAGATTAAAGTACGCCGGGTTTCCAGTCTTTGCCAGGGTTGCCAGATTGGTGCCCTCTCTTGGGATGCCATTGAAACGCGGCGAGCTTTGGAGTGTAAATAAACTCTGACATGCTTTAAAAGCTGTTTTTTGTTTTTGGCTTTGATTGCTTCTTTCCGTCCACAAGTAAGAAGTCAAGCAACCTCGCAGCATCACTCCCCCTCAGAATCCACGCGTACAGAAGACCAGCACTTACGCACACGGGATCTGTGTTATAATCACATGTTACAGTGTGTTCTTCATCATTAGTCATTATTACAGTTGGCTTAGGATCACTCTTGGCCACAGAACAGAACTGATCAAAATGACTAGTTCTGTGATGAAAAGAAAATTCTTCTAGCTTGACTTGATTTCTTCAATGGTTTAATGATTAAAAAAAAAAAAAAAAAATCAAAACTCATTTAGTTTTGATGAAAAAAAAAGTTATTGTAACCTGACACAAAATGTGAAATATTTTTGAAATTTTTTAAATAAATTTGAAATATTAAAAATATTAAATAAATATAATTTATTTATGAATAAAAATGTTAGAAATATATACATAAAATATGTATATGATAGTATAGTTTAATAATCATTCAGTCTTATATTTTAAGATTTTATAAGATATTTTTGATATTATAATTCTAATTTCTAATTCTAATATATATATGTGTGTATATATATATATATATATATATATATATATATATATATATATATATATATATATATATTAGAATTAGCAATTATTATATAAATAATTATATAATTCCAATTTAATATTATTTTATAAGATTTTAATACTGCACTATATATATATATATATATATTAAAAATATATGTATTTGTATATATGAAAGTACATATAGTTTAATTCAGTTTAATTTAATATTAGATTTTATTATTTAAATGTTTTCAGACTGTGGCATGGACAAAAATGTTTAATAAAATATTAAAATTATTATTAATATAATAATAATAATAATAATATTAAAAATAATATAAATATTATTATTATTATTATTATTATTATTATTTTATATCCAGTGCTGGTTGTGTGTAAATGAAGCCAGCTATTGCTCTGTCTCACACTTTTAAACAATCACTCTTGTAAATTGCTGCCTCTCTTTAATTCAGTGTCTGTACCCTGATACAAATTTGACTCTAATTTGTCAGATTAGACATAATCCGGGATAAATCACTCCAGCGCAGACAAACCCCAGATTAATGATGCTTTGAAAGGCGCAGTAATTTTCTCTTCTGAAAAGCAATCCTGTCAGTGATGATTCTTGCACATATTGATTTTATTTTGCTGCCCCAACATTATTTTTTTTTTCATTGTTTATTTAAAATTCTTTTCATAAATCATGTTTTAAAAGCATTTTTATTTTGTTGTTTTTATGCCATTTGTTTTAAGCAAAATTTATGTAGTCACCATACATTTCTTCAGATTTCAATATTTCTGAATTTAGTATGATCTCAGCTGTGCATCTCATTTGATTTAATTTACTTTGGGATTATTTATGTAAGAGTCTTTGGATTAAATTATCTGCTGCATTCTTAAATATATATGTATATATGGATCTTGTCTCTGCAATGGACAAGTGGTACGCATACTGTATATTATACAAACACAGCAATATCTCATTTTTTCTCATTGCATAGAACCGATTAGTGTGCCGGCTACCGCTACTAAGCCTTAACCGGTGAAATGGGTAGATAACCAGATGAAATGCAGCCTCTCCCCTGATTAGACTCTCTCTTCTCGCCTGATCCCTTGTTTCCTGCTCTTTGTTGATGTACTCAAATGACCTAGTGGTCAATGAGCTTGTATTAACATCTGACTCTAGCACGGGGCTACTGTTTGCTCTGCATGTGTGACGGTCCCCGGGGCCCTTCCTCCAGGAGCACTGAACACATTTCAGATCAATACCTACATCCTTTGCCAAAGAGACAGAGAGGAAGTGAATGAACTAGAAACTGAGTAATGTGAGAGAGAAGGCCAGACTAGGACGAATCAGGAACTGAGGGTGTGTTTTCAATGGCGTACTCTTACTTTACTCGTAGTTTACTATAGTAGGCTCACTGTATCCCATAATACTATACACTTTCCAGTTTCAATGTGAAGAATGATCCAGTTCATTACATACATTTATTTTGCATGTATAAATAAATTGTATTTAATAATAGTAGTGATTTTTAGTATTTTATTTATTTATAATGCTTATTTTTAAACACTATTTTATTTAAAGATGGTGTTTATTTTAGTATTTTATTTGTTAATATTTATTTATCGATGCTAGTATGTATGTTTTAGAATTTTATTTATTTATTTATTTATTTTATTTTTTATTTTATTTATGAAAAGTATTTATTTTTAGTATTTTATTTTCTTACAATGTATAAATGCTAATTTATTTATTTATAGTACTCATATTTTAGTATTTTATTTATTAGTAATGTTTATTTATCAATACTATTTTATTTACATATACTAATATTTATGTATGAATCAATACTATTGTATTTAGGAATAGTATTTAATTTTTTATATTATTAATATTTATTTACTTATTTATCAGTACTATTTTATTTATTGTTAGTATGTATTTTTTATTATGTATGCATCAATACTATTTTATTTATAAATAGTATTTATTTTTAGTATTTTATTTGCTAATATTGTTGTTGTTGTTGTTGTTGTTTATAGAATTTATTCATTTAAATGCTGTTTACATATGCTGTCCAGTGTGCAGAAGTTTTCATTTCCAGAACAACTTGAGATAGTCAAGAAGGGGTCATGGAAAGGGCACTACATAGAGAGCATAAATACCCTAGAAGCATATTCACAAAGAGAAATGATTTTGATGAAAAATGACAATTATAAAACCGAGCCTCTTCTGCTTTTAAAAATAATAGTTCACCTTTGCCCTTTTGAATTCATTAACATTTTCATTTTTCAGCTGATGGGTGAGCAGACGTATTTGTGATAAAAGCTGTTTCTGCACGCATCTGCGGCTGAGTGTACTGTCTTTGCTTGTCCTCCAGTTACACGCGTAGGTTTGATGGGAGATGGATAAGCTGCATTTAGGCTTATCAGCGAGTCTGGCCTGCTGGCTCAATTTGAAATTCAATAATGAGCCTCCACGTTATATTTCCTCCTCACTGTCAGGCCAGTGATAACAACTGTACTCACCCTTCTTCCCTCTTTCCTCGTCCTGTCCTTTACACTTCCCTATCGCTCTAAATTTTTGCTGGCCTCAAATATTTTTTATCTCTCTGTGGTTTGTAGTAATAACAGGCAGCCAGGCTTAACTTATTTTTATCAGGAATGTAGGCCACTCCGAACTTCGAAACAATTCAGGTTCTTTCACTTTCTCAATATGACACAAGATATAAAGTTAACATGTCTGCTCTAAGAGAATCTTTTGTTTACAAAACAAGTTGTATACACCGTTCTTTTGAATATGTTTACTATATTGTTATATATTTTAATAAATTGGCACTTGAGGCTAGCACATATTCTTGCTTTGCTTATGGTCACAAGTCCAGTTCCATAAGAATGCACCTGCCTAGAACATGCATGTACAGCAAATAATGCTTTAATGTTGAATGGAATCAGCATTTGAAGTCCAAATCTCCCTCTCTTTTTCAGGCTCTGGCCATGACGGAGGTGAATGGACCTGTTAGTCCTCATGTGGCAGAACCTCAGATTGCCATGTTTTGTGGTCGTCAGCTTCTACACATGAACACTGAGAGTGGACAGTGGGAACCAGATCCTCAGGGGCGACAGGGATGCTTCACCCAGCCCAGCAAGATCCTGTCATACTGTCGGGAGGTGATATTCTATTCTATTCTATTCTATTCTATTCTATTCTATTCTATTCTATTCTATTCTGTTTGTTTTTTAGCTCTCTTCTCATTTATTTTTTATTTTTATTTTGTTTTATTATTTTTACTGTCCTTGCCTATTTGTTTTGTGTCTTGTGATTTTTTTTCTAGTCTCTCCCATTTATTTTGTTTGAAACTTTATTTTTTGTTTTGAACTCTCTTCTATTTTATTTTAGTCTAGGCTTTTCTATTCCATTGATACATTCTGTTCCATTTTTTTTTTAGTATTGTTTTGTTTTGTTTTTGTGCTATTCTTTTTTATATTTACAGTATTTTTTTTAATTCCATTTTTTTTTATTCCATTTTAGTCTAGTCTTTTCTATTCCATTGGTATGTTCTATTCCATTTGTTTTTTTTATTTTTTTTAGTTCTTGTTTTGTTTTGTTTTGTTTTGTTTTGTTCTATTCATGCCTATTTCTTTTGTTTTAAGCTTTATTTACAATATTTTGTTTTGCAATCTATTCTATTATTTTCATTGCATTTTAGTCTAGTCTTTTCTCTTCCATTATTCTATTCTATTCTATTCTATTCTATTCTATTCTATTCTATTCTATTCTATTCTAATCTATTGTTTTTTTTGTGCTACATTCTCTATTTATTTATTTATTTTGTTTCTGGGCTTTATTTATCATATTTTAGTCTCATCTTTTGTACGTTGTCCGTTGTTACATTCTGTTCTGTTTGTTTTAGTTTTGTTGATTTTGTTTGTTTGTTTGAGCTCTATTGTCTATTTATAAAGTTTTGTGCTCTATCCTATTTTAGTCAAGTATTTTCTATTCCATTATAACATCTAAATTCTGGCAATATGGATGAGGCTTGACGCACGCACGCAACCTGCGTCGACTCACGCCTGGCTCCGCAATTAAAATGAATGTAAATTCAGTCTAACTGCTTGCTAATTTCACTTGAAACATTCAAAATGAAGCATTCAGCACATTTTCCACTTGTTTTTAAAATCCCAAATACAGTGTAACATATGTAATACTTTAATAATTGACTAAAGAAACACAGTTCTTTATTTATAAAAAATAAACAAATCTCTCTCTATATATATATATATAGAACCCCTCCCAAACCACAATTGAAAATTGAATGGATTTCAGGGTTATAATGGGAATTGTATTGGTTTTAATGTAAACTATAATGGTGTCTATTTGATGGATTCTATTGGTGGGATGTAATATGGCAGATGGCAAACAATAGAACAACAGTAATTCCTATTGGAATAATGCCAAAAACAAAAAAGGAATTTTGTAATGGTTTAATGGAAACTGTAAGAATTTCTGCTTTTTTTCAGCAGGGTAATGATACTCATACTGTGCTGCAAATTATTGACAATATTGAGCTGAAGCTTGACTTTGCAAATGTAAAATCGCAAATCAAATTGCAATCGCAATATCTGTCAAAAAAAAAATCGCAATTAGATATTTTCCCCATATCGCACAGCCCTAGTTACATTATTACATTTGTTTTTATTTTTGTTTTTTGTTTGTGTTTTATTCTTGCCTGTTTATTTTGTTTTAAACTTTATTCACAGTATTTTATTTCGTGCTTCATTCGATTCAATTTTAGTCTAGTTTTTTATTTAATTGTTTGATTTTTGTTTGTTTTGATTAAAATCAATTTTCTTTGTGGTTCTGTTTTATTCTGTTGATATATTCAGTGTTCTTTTCTATTTTATTTGACTCATTGTATTTTGTTCTCATCTAGTTTTATTTTGTTCTGTTTGTCTCATCTAATTCTCATCGCACCTACATTAGCATGCGCGCTGATTGGTTTAATTACTATGCGGACAAGCATCCGCAGACAATCTCCACTCAAGCATATTCTCAAGGTGAACGCCGAGGGCAGCCTGCTCTAATATTAGCATTGTAAAACAAGACTAAAACGCCGTTTACGTGCATACACAGGGAACTCGATACAAATCTCTCTCTAACTCTCGCCGTATTAAGTGTGCAGGATAATGGCCATATTCTTCACCATCAATCAGCGGTGGAGATTTATGGTCTCCGTACGCCCCGGGCTTGAACGTATTGTGCGGCTAATATGACTGTATTCTCTGACTCCTAAGAGGATTGCAAGTTTTTCGTTCCCTGTTGTCTCATCTAGAGGAATTAGGGATGAACAATGATGCCTGGTTGTTTTCCTCTGTTTTTCATCAGCGCTTCCGAATACTCTTCCACGTTCCTTCAGGATATCAACAGTGCAGAATAGCATTTCCCTGCATCCCTGTAGAGCCCCTGTAACATTGTACAATGCCAATTTCCATTGCATTCCTTATGGATAATGAGAGTGAAAAATGCCATGCTTTCCTGCATTTTTCTGGTCATTCAGTATGACTCCATTGCCAAATACAGCAATGCATCTCGCCAAATATGATTGCGCGTATTTCATGACTGAAATCAGTCTAAGCCTGTATTACTGCATGACAGCAATTCTGAAAATTGAGATGTCAGTTTGAAAAAAAGCGTGTTTTTGTCTGTCTTTGCTCTATAAGTGCCAGCAATGTCTGTTCAACCTTGTCTGAATCAACACACTGTCCGTACCACCACAGTATAAAATCACCTCATTGTGCGTTAATCTGGGATACCAGTCATTCTGCCTAATGGCTTTTAAAAGCATTATTGTGCCTGCATTCTAGCCTGGCACGAAGTGGCATATACATAAGATAGCTGGCACAAGTGACATCAAAATTGAATGAAGAGGCCAAAGAATATGTCATTCTCCTGGCTGGATGAGGTTTAGACTAGCAGGCGTTCTGCCAGTGGACTGCGGCCTCATTGCCAGAGCTTGTTTAGAACATAATAATCCCTTTCCATATGTCTGTACGATTACACTCTCACTCGCTTCAGCCCAGTGCGAATTGATTTGATGCATGCATGTACCCAGAACAATACTCTCTCTTTTTTTTAAAGAATATTTATGTATTCCTCATTATGTTAATTTGAACAATATGTCATAGTTAAGCCAGAATGGACTCAAGGTTGTCCTTTGTTGTGATAATATTTAAAGGATGTTGAAATGCAGCAGAGTGTGTACAACTTCATAACTATATTCACAATTTAGTGTTATCCTAAATATAAAAATGTTAAAGAGGCAAATTAATTTGTTTTATTAATTAATTAATAAATTTGTCTTCGCTTTCACAGGCAGATATAGTCCCTGATAATAAAATAAAATAAAATAAAATAAAATAAAATGAATAACAACACTGTTGTTCAATGGATGTTGAGCGTCTGTTTTAATATATTGTATATTAGGACAGAATATTACAAGAAAAAGTGTATAAATTTTTATGAATTTTATTACTAATATTTGTTTTTTTCTCTGTATTAAATTCATCCTTCTAGTAGAAGATATACCCCAAAAAAAAAAAAAAAAAAAAAAAAAAAAAAAAAAAAAATAAAATAAAATAAAATCGAAAAATAAAATAAAATGAATTAAAAAAAATGTTTTTATGAATATTAACAATGTTATTCAGTGGATGATTAGTGTCTGTTTTAATATATAGTACATATAATTTAAGACAGAATATTGTTTTGAAAAAAGTGTTGTTGTTTTTTTTTATCTATATCAAATTTATCCTTCCACTAGAAGATATAGTCCATAATAAACACATAATGAATAAAATAAAACAAAATTATATATATATATATATATATATATATATATATATATATATATATATATATATATATATATATATATATATATTATATATATATAAGGACAGAATATTGGAAGAAACCTGTATTGTGGAATTTTTAAAAAAAAACAATTTTTATTAAGACAAGAAAGAATGTTGTCTGTATGAGATTAAGCCTCTCATTAGAAGACATAGTCCCTGATAAACAAATAAAATAAAATACAAATATTTAATGAGAATTCTCTTTAATGAGAGCATCTATATTATTGTATCGTGTATGTACAGTATATTTTAGGACAGAATATTGGAAGACAAGTAAACAATAGTGTTAAATATTAAATATGAAGTGTATTAATATTACAAGTTGCTAATTTTTATATCTGTGTGACTGACCTTGTCTTGTCAAATCTCTCTATATAAAAATATATAGTGAAACAACAAACCTAATGTGACAATACACTCATGTATATTCATGAATATATGTACACATTTCTATCCATTTTCCCTCTTTTCCTAGTCTCCCTCCCATCTGTGATTTATTACATTCAGTTTATTTATGACTAGGCTATGTTTTGAATCTAAATAAATCCTAATGTACAGATGACTCAGTATGACTCAGTGCCCCTGCAAACATGTTTTGAAGGTGAGGTGTAATTGCTTTGGAAATTCGGGAATAATACGCAATGAGTTTTCTGACGCCCCCTAGTGCCAAATACAGAAATGAATTTTATATTCCTTTATTAATTTTAAAGTGCTGCAGTCTCAGCTGGCAAGATTGACTCAGCGACTCCCTCTTGTGCTCAAATGAGAGGTTTCCCATTAAAAAGTAACCATCGGCTAAAAAAAGCATCCATTATGTATTTATCTGGCTTGTTATTAATTGCATGTGTGGTTTAGCTATATGGTCATATTAAAAGACTCCCACGTGCAGCTTCGTTTTCAGAAACAAGAATAGTTCACTGTGCAATATCCTGGAGTGCCATTTATTTCTTGTTGTCTCATTCCTTTTCATCCCCTTTGTGTTTTTTTTTCTTTTTTCTGTTTTCTGCATGATAAACTGTTTATTCCCCTGTCTCTTTTCCAACTGTTGTGATCCTGACTCCTGTCCCTGCTCTTTCCTCACGTGTGTTTGTGTCTGTCGCTCTCGCTGTGTGTCAGATGTATCCAGGACTGCAGATCTCCCATGTGGAAGAGTCTTCATCTCCAGCGACTATCCCAGGCTGGTGTAAGAAGGGCTGGGGTCACTGTCAGACCCGCTCCTTCATCGTCGTGCCCTACCGTTGTCTAGGTGAGTCAAAAATACACCCTGAACAGATTATAATACTTCAAAGATACAATATAGACCAGATTTAAACAGCAATATTACATGTAGTTCAATCAGTCATGTAAACATATACACATGACACATTTTTTTAAGAATGAATTGTGAATGTACAGTCAGTTTCTGAAATTCCTAAGAATAATTTTGTAGTACATTGTATTCTGCAGTGCCTCATAAGCATGTTATGTCACAAGCAAAAATATATAAATAAATTATAAATGTGTTGGCTTAGTACTAATGTTGATGAATATGTAATGCTTGTGCAGCTGTTTGGCTCTGAGGAGCTTTTGTCCTTGGTTTTTGCTCACATAGTACACATATTTTAAGTTCCCACATCTAATATTCCTTTATTTGCAACATCAGCTCACGTGGGCATTTTCAGAAATGCTAACACCACTTTTTTATCACCAGGATTGTCTGCCTCATTTCTCATTCTATATATGTATATATTTATTTATTTATTTATTTATATATTCTGGTCATTATCATAATTAGATTATTGTTCAAAAGTATGGTCTCTGTAGAATTTCTTAATGTTTATGATATAATTATCTTGTGCTGACCAAGGCTGTATTTAGTTGAACAAAAATACAGTAAAAAGGGACATAGTGTGGAATATTATTTAAAATAATTGTTTGCTTTTTTAATATGGTTTAAAATATATTCCTGTGGATTTTCAGCAGCCATTACTTCAGTTTTTAGTGTCAAATGATCCTTCAGAAATCATTCATTACAAGATAATTTGAAATAGAAAGTTAAACAGAACATACATTAATTTAAATCTAATTATCACTTGTAAAAAAACCTATTAATTATTTATTTATTTTTATAGTATTTTTTACTGGCCCCAAACTTTTGAACAGTAATATACATGCTTTATTAATAGTTTTTTTTTTTTTTAATGACCCATATAATTGTCTTGGTCTCTCAGTGGGTGAGTATGTCAGCGAGGCACTCTTGGTTCCGGATCGTTGCCGTTTCTTACACCAGGAGCAGATGGATTCTTGTGAGAGCTACGTGTACTGGCACAACATCGCCAAAGAGGTAAATAATAAAAGCTCACAAAATTACAACCTGGAAAAGTATTAGAACTGAAATTCAGTTTTAATAGCTTCACATCTTTAATGGTTAGACTGGTGCCTGTGAAATTGCAGTCCCCGCTGTGATCTATGATCTTCTATTCTCATTTCCTCTCTGCACTAGTATCTCCTAGTACTTAAAGTTTTCCCATTTGAATTTTGTTGGTCATTTCACCCTGACACGTACACACAATTACAAAAACATTAAAAAAGAAATAATGCACTTCAAAGTTTTTTAAAGCGCTGCTGCAGTCATTCATCTTTTGCTCTGCTCATCAGGCCTGCACAGCTGACAGTCTGGAGCTGCATAGTTATGGGATGTTGTTGCCGTGCGGTGACCGTTTCCGTGGGGTGGAGTACGTCTGTTGCCCAGGCAGGGCAGGATCGAGTGGACGAGGAGAGACGGAGACTACAGACGCTGTACAAGGAGAAACAACACCCTTTGTGTCCATAGCTGGAGAAAAAGTGGTCACAAGGTAAAGAACTTCTGTAGTGCATTTTACTCTCAGAATAAAGGTACAGAATTTTTGGTTCCATTATTGATTTTTTTACATTTTTAAGGAATAAATTCAGTTATTTTTTACCAAATGATAAGATTTTTAGCAGTGCAACTAAAATAAATCTTGCAAAACTTATCCTAATTTAACTCATTTTAGTCCCATTGTTGCTGTAGTTGTAAGTTGTATGTGACTGATTCACTAAAAAGAATCAACTCATATGATTCATTTGTTTGGGACTTATTAGAGTCATTTGTTCATGAAATCATATTACACTGGTTGAGCTGTATGTTTTTGATACACTTAAAAGAGCCGACTGCTATGAGTCACTTGTTCATGAATCAGGCTTAACAGGCTGGTATGTATGTTTTATTCACTGAAATAATCGGCTCATAATTGTCATTCGTTTGGCAATCAGACGACTCTGGTTACACTGAATGTGTCTGATTCATTAAAAATAACCAACTCATTTGAGCCTTTTATTCAGGAAAAGGATTACACTGATTACAATGTATGTTTTTGATTTAGCTGAGTAAACTGACTCATAAGTTAAAGAATCAGATTGTACTGTTTGTGCTGTATGTGATTCACTAAAACGAATCATCTTAAATGAGCCATTCGTTCAGGAATCAGATTATAGCGGTTGTGCTGTAAGTTTGATTCACTAAAAAGAACCACTTCATAAGAGTATTTTTTTTTTTTGTGAATCACACTACACTGTTTGCACTGTATGTGTTTGATTCACTAAAAAGACTATATGTACAGACTATATGTACAGAACAATATGTACAGACTACTCAGTTACCTCTAAAAATCCTTCCCACTCAGTGTGAAAACGTCGCCACCCACTCCCAGTCCCTCACCTGAGATGGACATCGAGGAAGACGACATGGAGGAGGAAGAGGAAGAGGTAGTGGAGGAAGAAGCAGAGGAAGAAGAAGAGGAGGAGGAGGAGGGAAATGATGAGGAGGCAGCTGAGGTAGAGGAAGCTGAGGAGGAGGAAACTGCAACGACAGTGAAAGACCAGGAAGAGTACGAGTATCCCATCGACTCTCATTTCCAAGGCCAAGACTACATGGACAACTTCTACTATGACAAGAACCTCCAGACTGCCAAAGCCTCCACCCAACCTCAAACACGGATGGACAACCGTGAGTCTTACTGATGTTTCACGTATCAGGAGTCATAAATCGTCTCTCTCACACTCACTCACAGACACTCAGCAGAGGTTAAACAGGATGCATGAGGTTAAACGACATTGCATTTTTAATGCTTCCTCTTTAACTCCCTCTCATAAAGAGATTTAAGTTAACACACTGCTGGGATTGATGCTACTTCAGTCTCACTGAGCTGTAGTGATCCTTCCTTCCCTCTTGATAGATTAATTGACTGATTGGTGCTTAATTAACTCTCTTTCTCTCCTGTCGGTAGTGCCCACTCCTCGTCCTACAGATGGTGTCGATGTTTACTTCGAGATGCCAGGTGATGACAGTGAACATGCCAACTTCCTACGTGCCAAGTTGGACCTGGAGGAACGGCGAATGAAACGCATCAATGAGGTGAGGGAGGCAGGACTTTATATGTGCGTATGTAAGATCTTATGTGACCTAAGAGTGCTTAAGAGGGAATCATGACTTTATTTGTTCATGTAGATCATGAAGGAGTGGGCAGAGGCAGACAACCAGTCAAAGAACCTGCCCAAGTCAGACCGCCAGGCACTGAATGAGGTAAGGAAATGAATGAATGAATTAATTGTGTTTTTGAATACTTTTATTAAGTAAGAATGCATTAAATTGATTTAACATGACAGTGAAGACATTTATAATGTTACAAAACATCTTATAAAATGCATCACAGTTTCCACAAAAATGTGAAGTAGCACAACATTTATATTGTATATACACAAATATTTTAAATTGTAAACAATATGTGTATTTTATTAAATAAATGCATTCTTGTTGAGCTAAAAAATTCTTTAAAAAATGATGACCCTTAGATATTAACAGACTACATGTTATCTGCTTGAATAGTCTGATTACGGAAGTAAAATGGGTTCCACATGATGTAAATAAAGGTTATAGCAACAATAGTAAATATTGATAGTTTTCTTGAGGGTGAACATGATCTTTATCCTTAACATCCTGGTAAAGAAATCTTCAAAAGTGGATAAACTTGCAACATTTTATTATAGAAATGGCTACTTTTATCACTCAATTCAATTCCTATTGAATAAAAATCCCATCCTGCCTTACAATTTTATTTTATTTTATTTGTATTTTTGTTTTTTGTCTAGTATCCTATTACAATTTAAAGTATGTGACATTTCAAATGTAAAATGGGTTGTGAATGCCTTCAAACTTTATTTTAATGTCCAATTATTATCATAAATTAACCCTTAACTACGACTTTTGCCCCAATAAACTCCTAATTTGCTGCTTATTTTATTATTAATTTTTAAGTTTAGGTATTGGGTAACATAAGGGATGTAGAATATGGTCATGCAGAATATGTGCTTTTAATAAGCAAACCAATATGTTAATAGTAGGCATGCTAATAAGCAACTAGTTTTAGAATTGGTCCCTTTACTAAAATGTTACTGGAATGCTACTTCATGTGTTTAGTCATTACTGTGACAATTCTCACACTTTCTCTACTATTCTCTCTCTTTCCCAGCACTTCCAGTCTGTTTTACAGACCCTTGAGGAGCAGGTAGTGGGTGAGAGGCAGAGGCTGGTGGAGACGCACCTGGCCCGTGTTGTTGCCACCCTGAATAACAACCGTAGACTGGCTCTGGAGAGCTATCTGAGCGCTGTGCAGAGCGACCCTCCACAGGTCTGTCCCTCCTACAGAGAACTGCCATAAGAATATAAGCACAATACATTTATGTATTTAGCAGACACTTATAAAAGTGTCTTAAATTGCATTCAAGGTACCATTCTGTCAGTTCTTGCTTTCTGTGGGAATCGAACCTGTGACCTTGCTAGTGCCAAGCATGCTTACTGAGATACAGCAAAAGATTATCTTTTTATAGCTGATTGTTCATGTAGTACAATATTAAATATTATATTTCTAATTCACTGCCAGTCTCTTTTTGACAGGATTTCTCTCTCTCTTACTCCCTCACAGCCGGACCGTGTTCTTCAGGCTCTGAAGCGTTATATGGCCGCAGAGCAGAAGGACAGACGACACACTCTACGTCATTACCAGCACATTGAGTCTGCTGACCCCCAGAAAGCTGAGCAGATGAAATTCCAGGTTTGAGACACACACCCAAATCTGCTCTTCCATTTATGTCTACAGCTTTAACACTTCACATTAAGATCTTATATGTTAACATTGATTTAAGGTTTTAACATTAGCAACTATTTTGAAATGCATAACCTACTAATTAACTACCTGCAGAATTATTATTATTAAATTATTTATTAATTATCATTATCATGATCTTTCATTGTATTGTTATTAAATAATAATAGCCTATCTGAGCATTTGTGATTTGTAATATGTTGTTGTGTGAAGCAGAGTTTTGGACCAATAAGATTTCAGTGTGGGCGGAGCTACCTGGCACAGCATGACAGGAATAGAAACCAAAATGTCTTGCTGCTCATGTCTGTCTGTTTAATGCAGATAGGAAAAAGATTCACTTGGTCATGTCAAATAATGCAAAAATGAATGAAAAATAATTTCATATCTGTGTGTGAAGTGTACACACACCTCCATGTGATCGAAGAGAGAATGAACCAGAGCCTGGCTCTGCTCTACAAGGTCCCCGGCCTGGCTGAGAAGCTTCACGATGAGATCCGTAAGATGTGTTTTTATGAATCTTCTGTTGCCTCAAAGTCTAATAGTTCTTAAAATCACTCATTGAATCTATGTGTCTCTACAGAAGAGTTGGTGAGAACAGAGAGGGGGGACATCAGTGAGCTCATGACCACTTCCTTTTCTGAGACACGCACCACTGAAGAGCTGCTTCCTGCCGAGAGCGAAGAAGAGTGAGATGACGAGGAGGAAGAAGACAGGGCTTTCCAGAATCGCCCCTATCCACCACGCATCGGTACAATAACCACAGCTATACAAAACACACGCAATATGAGGAAGGAAATTGAGCTTAACACGAAACATTCTTGAGCATGTTAACAATCTAAAAAAAAATACTAACCATCCTTTATCCTATTCCTTTTATCTCTTTAATTTTTTGTAATGTAGACCCCCAGCCTAATGAAAAGAAAGGTAAATCCTAAAGCTTTCCGACAGGGCTTTCCAGAATCGCCCCTATCCACCACGCATCGGTACAATAACCACAGCTATACAAAACACACGCAATATGAGGAAGGAAATTGAGCTTAACACGAAACATTCTTGAGCATGTTAACAATCTAAAAAAAAATACTAACCATCCTTTATCCTATTCCTTTTATCTCTTTAATTTTTTGTAATGTAGACCCCCAGCCTAATGAAAAGAAAGGTAAATCCTAAAGCTGTGTTCACACTTCCTGTAATATCATCTCATGTTATAGTTTGTTTATATACTGTTTAGTTGAATATATATATTATATATGATGAATCTATATATATATATATATATATATATATATATATATATATATATACGTGTGTGTGTGTGTTTATGTGTGTTATATATTTATTTATTTCTAGTTATATATTTATATTTCTGTCTGTCCACAGTTTCATCAGTGGATGAGTATGACTACACCACCTCTGAGAGAGGACCAACTTATGAATACGAGGAGAAGGTTAGGACAAATTTTAACACAAAATAACACATTTACATTCACATGTACAGTATTGCTCAGCAAGTGCTTGCTTATCAAAGTGACTTAACTTTAAAATGAAATACATGCTTAGTACTTACTGAATACTGTGTAGTATACACGATTTACTACCTACTTAGTCCACACATAAAACTGTAGTTATGCTGGATTGTTGTCACATGACCTTGTCAGATAGGACTGCACGATTTGAGAAAAAATCTAATTGCAATATTACTGATAAAAATTGTGACTGCAATTTTAAAAGCTCCAGGTTTGCTTTGTGTTTTTTATAGGGGCTGCAGATTTTGTCCAGAAATATTGCGATTATATATGCAATTATATAATTATACAATTATTATTATTATCATTATTAAATACAGATATTATAATTGTAATAATAATAAATAAGATTAGTTGTTATTATTATTATTATCATCGTCATGATTATTTTTATTATTATTAATGCTGATCTGAAGTTCTGAACAAGACAGTATAGCACTTTTGCAGTCTTGCATTTTGACCACTGGATGGCACCGTCTGGAGTTGAATAAGTTGAGATGATATTTCCCCAAGTAAAATAATAATAATAATAATTTTCAGAATTCAGACTCATATTTTTTTTTTAATTATTCAATACTTGTAAGTAGCAAGCTTGAGTAGAATTTAAAATCATTTTCTTATGACATGATTAAGTCAGTGTTCATGTGTTCCTCAGATCAACACGTCTGTAGAGCTGAAGCAGGTGGTCTACAAGTCTCCAGGAATCCAGAGAGATGAGCTGGTGAGCATCTAAAGCCCTTCATTTGTTAATTCATTTCTTTTGTCAAGTCTAATGTTAAGTTTTCTTCATTTAGCTTTTTACTGTGACAAATATTTCTCATTGTACTTTTAAGTTCAGCAAAGCATAGAAGCGAAGCCATGATTTGGAGACTTAACTAAAAGTTGCTTTATGCTTAGTTGAGCTCTGAGAGTGAGTATCTGTTTTCTGACAGATACAAAAGGACATGGATAGGTTAAGATGCATTTGGAGAACATGGATAGGATGCATTTCCATCTTAAGCAAATAAAGCTAAACCTCCTCAGGTGCTGATTTGGTTCCTGTATTGTACTGAATGTGAAACTCAATGCCTCATTGTTTTCTATCACAGCAGCCGGACGTTTTGGAAACGTTTAACCGAGGGGCAATGGTGGGGCTGCTGGTGGTTGCCGTGGCCATCGCAATGGTGATGGTCATCAGCTTGTTGTTAGTCCGCCGTAAACCGTATGGAACCATCAGTCATGGCATAGTGGAGGTGAGAGTTCATCTGAGAGGATCACTGCTTACATTTGTGTGTCTGTATTAAAAAGCAGCTAGTCCAAGAAATAGGGTCAAACCCAGACTCGAAATGGCTTCTGGCTAATGTTTCTGGTTTTTACAATGTGATAACCTAGTTAAAATACACCATAACCCATTTAAGCATCATATTTAGCACAAGGAAGTAACAACCAACCCCTGAAGCAGTTTCCTGCTGATATCTGTTGTGATATCTAGTCATTTTGCATCTGACACTTTGATTTGATAGGGAAAAAAGCATTACAGGAAAAGTCAAGTCACGAAATGGAATTTATATTTGATTAAAACGTTATACATACATATACATGTTGTACATACAGTATTCTGCCAAGTATCTAATAATTAATGTAGGTTTCAGATCACAAAACTGTGAAACTTGTAAAAGATAAATACAGGCCTATATGAATCATAAATAACATCACTGGGGTTTCTTTTTCAATAACTGCATGACTGTTTACCCAATAAATATTAAAGTGGACATGAAATAAAGTTTTGAGCTGAAATTATTTTGTAGGGACAGTGGACTCTTTCTGCTTCAGAAAAAAAGGATTATTTTGAAATAAAGTTTAAAATAAAAAAAATGTTAAACTAAAGCTGTAATTATGAGGTATAAAACTGCAGTTGCGTAGTTTTAACTGGAAAAAAACTTTTGAAAGTTGTGAGATATAAAGGTGTAATTTCAATATATAAAGTCATAATCAGTAGATATATGTAAGATTTAAGTTTTTCTACTCAAAAATCTAACAGCAATCAAGTATCAGTTTAGATGGTATGTCATTATACATAAATGGGTAGATCATTATATGAATTTATGTTTTATAATATTTTAATAATGGTAGATCGTCATAATGCACAAATACTTGACAGAATCAAGCATATATGTAATGGAAAATTATGCTATCTTTATATGTGAATGCATATAGGGCCTGGATTCACAAAACATTCTTAAGATGTTTTTTTTTTTCCTTAAAAAATGACGTTTTATCTTTTTTGTCTTGAGAAAAAAAAATTAACCTACGAATAATTCAAATTTCCTCAAAGTAATTGTTAGGAAGTTAGGATGGCCTCACACTTTGACCTAAATTAAATTGAATATTATTATTACAATACTTTACTTGTATCATTTAGCATTTTAGATGGAAAGGTGCTCTCTATTAAAAAAAAGATAAATATTAATACATTTATCAAAGATATATTAAAGATTTGCCAGTGTTGAAATATTACATTTGTTACACAAGGTATTTGAGTATCCTTTCATTTTATTCTTAAAAAGAAAATTGAGATTTTTATTTGCTAACATTCATATACTACGGTATCTTTAGAATTTTCTAGAATTTCTTCTTATTTTTATTACATTTCCTGCATTTGTATACTGGTTGGCCACACGTGACAACACAAGTATCTAATCTTGTTAAATTTGATAAAGTTTTTCTGCTCAAATGTGCCTAACTTAATGATTTGAGATTTGCTCATGGCCAGCGTATTATAATGTTTCCTTTCATTAATTTTTCCCATTTAATTTCACTTATGCTCCATTCTAATCGGTTCTTTTCCCATCTCCCCGTCTCTTTCCCAGCAGGTCGACCCCATGCTGACCCCCGAGGAGAGACAGTTAAATAAGATGCAGAATCACGGCTATGAAAACCCCACTTACAAATTCTTCGAGCAAATGAACTGAGGAGGGCTCTGCAGTCCCAAGGCCATGCCCTCTTCTCTCGCCTCCCGTTTTTTGATTGGGGTTTCACTGCAACCCCCTCTCCCTCGTACTGTATGTATGTCTATATGACCGATGTTCAAAATGTACAACAAACCCGGCACGCAAATAGGGAGTTTGTAGTAAAACGTTTGCATACTACTCTCTCATCAGGGAGAGACACTAATAAGAGAATCCGCAGAGCACCGAAAGCTCCTTTATCCCCCAGTTTTTGCTTTTGTTCATGAGGGTGTGGCCCCGCCGAGCATGTTCGGCCATTTTAAAATCTTGGAATAGCGTCACACTTTCTTTCCGAATGAATTATGTGTTTCAAAGAAGCTAAACATGATCGACCTGAGTGGTTTTTGTCATTTCTATTTTAAAGCAGAGTTTATTTCATTGTGAAACGGTGAAATGAATGATATATTTTTGAGTTCACCGGAAGATGTTTTGACCCTCTAAGAAGACTTAGTTATAGATTCGAGTCATTTTAGACTGCTAGTTTCATTCTGTTTGACTTAAAACGAACGAGGTTTGTATTCACATATAACTCATCCGTCAGACATTCTGGTAGATTGTTAGTCTCAAATCACACCGTAAGAAACTAAATGTTCCACGAACGTTCATCGAACAATACTACCCGAAAGCTTAGAATATTTTTCTGGTATTGCTTCTTTAAAAGTCAATTCTAAGTAATCTGAAGTCCATACGCGTAAAGAAAAGCATGCTAAATTTGGTGTATGATGCTATAACGTACTTGTGTTGGTCCTGTTTCTTGCTTTTTGATAAAAATGAAAATATCACAGTGCAACAATGACGTGTACATAACTAAAGACGTAACTCAAATAGACGTTTCTATCATTAATTTGTATCGACGCAACGTGTGGACGTAAAGATGACCTTGTGCTGCTCACACAGAGAACGAAACATTTCCTAACATGGCTGAATGAAAACGGACTGTTGTATAAACCAGCACAAGAAAATGACACAGTAACTCCTGACTGAATGTATCTTCGGTAGACATAGGCTCCATTCACGTTCCTCCTAACACACCGCGGCGTGTAGGTTAGTTAGCTTAGCTAATCGCTCTGTTTTCATACAGTAGTTGATTTAACTGTCCAGGGTTTGTGTTGCGTAACTGAAACTAGTGTCACCTCTGAAAAGTGGAAAACACCTTTGACTACCAATAACTCAATAAATAACTTAATTAACTTTATACATACCACTAACAAATATTATTTTTTTTTTAATATTAGAGGGTTCTAGAGTTGTCTGTCTAATGCATTTCTGTTTTAGTACATGATAGAAATTTTAAATCAAATTTTTGGGTGTCTGTCGCCGTGACACAAATAACATATACACAACCATTACTGTTAGCCTGTTGTAGAAAGGACATGTCTTGCTCTAAATCTTTTTATTAGTAGAACAAACAGGTTTTTAAGGAAGAATACAGCATCATCCTGTGTTTTAATATTAAGTGACATATCAGCAGAGGTGAAACCAAAATGTGGGCCCAGTACGTTTGTGTTTATCATTACTTCAGTCCAAAACTACACTTTTATACCAAACCAAACTCTGTCCCGTGAAACCTATTTATTTTAGAAAAAAATATATACTGAATTTTTTCTGAGTCAAGACACACCAAACCGTATGACATGATCGTTTGTATTTGATTGCCTTTTTTGTCTTCCTTTGTTCTGCAACATTTTGAACACACCAAACCACAGAAAAACTTGTTTAATCACATATTGGACGGAAGCTTCTCGAGGCATACTAGTTGGCATAGTTAAATTTATAAATCCTCATTTAGACCTCTCCAGGTTAGACTGGCCTAATGCAACACATTGCACCAGAGCTCATGGCACTTAATGCAAAACATGAATGGCCTACTGTTGTTTAGATCACTCTGATGTGTATTTATGAACTGTGATGAGTTAAAATTGTGGTTTGATGCCCTAATTTAGGACTCTTATATAGATTTCGTACCAGCATCAGGCAAATTTAGGACAACGTATTCAATAGGGATCGAATTTAAGTTTATACGTGTCTTCTCTCAGTTGAGATGACCCTTCCCTCTCTTATCCTGAACCAATAGAAATGTAAATGAAGTTACGGATGTTTTAACTGCTGCATTATTGCCTTTTTCAACGCTGTGTTTTGGATGTAATTATATGTATTTTTTATTTAAGTCAATATTAATTGGAGTTTGGGTCATGTGCTGTATAGATTTGGACTGTAAACACTGAACGGGTCTCATGCTTGAAAACTAAACTAATTAACTGAGAGCACAACTGTATCCAGATTGAGTCATTTGAGTCCATTCATTAGTACTTCAAAACCTTTCCTCATCTTGCTGAAGAATCAGTAAAGTGAAGGTTAAGATGGAAATGCATAAAGTGTTGAACATCATATACACCCCAATTTTATCTTTCAAATTATTAGCATGTATTGAAGATACAGCTTTATAATGTAAATTAATTGGTTAAAAGTAAAGTTGTAATTTGATGAACTGGTGCTTTGAGGAACTTGTCATTAGGCTACTGAAACCAATGCAATGAAATAAGCTGATCTCGAAACATTCTGAATTTCACCAAAGACATGTTCTGGATATGATTGGAAGGGCAACTAATGTGTTATATTTTAAATTGACATGTGTTGTAAGATCAAGCAACCTGTGAACTGATCTGGCTTGTTGTACTTGCATTAAAATGACAATAAAATTATAAATGACCCACACAATTTGACTGTTGCTTTTAACTTTTGGAAGAGTGGTTGTTATTGTGAACAGCATCATCCTGTCAGCAAGCTTTTGGTCATTATTAACCAGGAAAATGAAAGTTCAGTTATGTCAGCCAGTCATTTTATTTTAATTTGAGATTAATCGCTTATGTTCACCACAAAACAAAAAGATCAGGCTTGTTTCTAGAGTTGCAAGCTCAATATATCCAGTTAAGTGACATCACAAAAGCCATTCATGTTTTAAATGATTTTTCATTGTGCATGCTGGGTTAAGTACAATGTAAATGTAAAGTCTATCTATGATACACATTCAATTTCTTCATCCCAATCATCCTTGTAATCGTCATTCATTAATAACTCAACAAAAGTTCTAAAACAGCCACATAAAAAGGTATGTTTATTTGGTAGCAAGTTGATACCAGAAGGGTTCAGCACCCCCAAATGCATCACTTGCAAATATGCAATACTTTACATCTGACTTAAATAGTAATTCAAAACAGTGACAAAGGCCAGCTCATAGAAACAGTTACGACATCTATTTTCAGCATAAGCAATGATCTACTCTAAAACCCCACCATCTCTTCCATTAGACACAACAGATCTGGGAAAATTAAATGGGTTAGAATGCCTTCCTACTGTTTGCCTATTAGATGGCTACAAATGGACTGGAGGTGATTGAATGACTTCAACAAATATTTGAGATTCATCTGAACAACATCTGATCCACTGCTTAACTCCAGTTCAGATCAACTTCCCACCCTCTGCACTGATTCAATTGAGGCCTCTCCACTAACAACCCATGCTTCACATGATTCACTGTCAGAGACTATGTCACTGTGGCTCTACACATTCCTGATGAAATAACTCTACTACTACTAAAGACAATCTGTCTCTTCCTAATCTCAGCAGCATGCTCTGAGGTAGGAGCACCTGTTTAATTTGCCCTTGTCCACAAATTGGTGATACAAAACTCCTTCTCTACCAACTTCTCCCATTGCCTCAGGAGTTAAGGTCTTATATCCACCTCAACCCTCATTTCAGCACTGGTCTTTCACACCTTAGATCTGAAAAAGACTCCAGAAATGGTGGTTTAAAGGTATGGAAAAGTGTGAGTAAACGGTGGAAGGAGGGGAGAAAACAACAAATAAAACAGACCTACAACACACTCATTGTACAGACATGAGCAGAGAAAGAAAGAAAGAAAAAAAAAAAACAACAGAGATAGGGGCCACCTTATATTTTAAAAATATCATAATGATAATGAACTCTCATCATGAAATCTTATCATTAGAGACTATATAACTATAGTGAACAATAATAATATATTGATAATATTCTCAGAACAACTGACACACACAAGGCATAGCTATTTTTTGTTTATGCATTTTTTGAATTTTCCTGACTGTGTATCACAATAATCCTTGGTGTCGTTGTGTTCATGATCAGACGTACCACTGTATCAGTGCCCTAATTTCATTTGAAGACAAATTTGTTGACCCCAGTACACAAAAAAACCTTGCAACAATGGGGTTGGCCTGCTGTTGGGCTGCCCACACAGCAGGTGAGAACACAGTGAAGCTAAATGTGGTTGTCTGCTCATTAACCATACCGCATGTCCCTTCTCTGGAATTTGATTAAATATGCTCCCCCCAAATGCTTATGTTTAGCTACGTGACAATGATCCGTGCAACCATTTTGATGCCCTGGCATACAATGAATTTCAAAATCAAATCTAGCCAGCTCTGAGATCCATCTCTGCTCAATGGCACCAGGATTTACAATAGGAACTAACTGGCCACCGCCTCTGGCCACTCTTGCATTTGCCAGAATTGCCAGATGGCCAATGAAATAATTTTTTAATATTTAATAGAGGGCTAGATGATTGTAGTTAGTTAATTATTTTGCTGTATTGTTATTGTTTGTTGCTGTTCAAGTTTAAATTATGCATGTGTTAAATGGGTCCCAATGAGCTTGTGTTTCATTGTAAAGCAGATACAATTAGAGGGGACCTATTATGCAAAATTCACTTTTGCAAGGTGTTTGGACATAAATGTGTGTTGGCAGTGTGTACACAACCACCCTGTAATGATAAAAATCCACCCACTCCTTTTTTTAATCTCCATAAATCATAAGCAGTGTCTCCCAAGGACCTATTTTTTTAGCATTGGTGCTAATGTGACGACACATTAGCCGCAGGCCCCGCCCACGAATGTTGACAGACACTGCCGTTATAACATAGAACCGCCCTGAGCGAGTTCACAGCGAGTTGTACACAGTCCGCCATTGCTGCACTGACGTGAATGTCTGCCAAGCGTTTTAGGTGTTCTGCAGCTGCATGTATTAATCCACATAGCTCTCTCTATTTACTCCTGAAATCTATCTGAGCCGCTGAAAACGAGGTGGTTTAATTTTGTTTTCGAAGAAAATGCTCCCAAATTACCTTTCTGAAAGAGCTTCTTGGCACTCTGTTAGGCTAATGTTGCTAAAGCTACCATTGTCTGTCTGTTTTCACTGATGCTGCCTTCAAAAGCAACTAGAATAATCCTTAAATATCTTGAATAATAATGTAGTAAAAAAAAACAAAATAAAAAAACAATAAGAAATCTACAATTTGTTTGACAAGCTCATAATCATATGTGGGACTTATAAAGTTTGTGGTAGCATGTGATGGCACCATGAGACCAGCTATGTTGTTATTTTTATCGTGCCATGCTCCCCTTCTGTGTAATTCATAAATAATCTGGCAGGGTGCAGAATTCAGCAAGACGAATTTCTAGAAACTCTGCCCTCTTCTGAAAGAGTAAAGAGGCAGGAGCACCAGCTCATTGTCATTTAAAGGGGACAAACACAAAAAACAGAGTGTTTTGGCTCATACCCTATATAGATATTTTTTTTTATAAATTTTCTATAAAAAATTATGTGTAGGGTATTCTGAGCTAAAACGTCACATACACACTCTGAGGACATCATAGACTTATTTAACATCTTGTAAAAAGGGGCATAATTGGTCACCTTTAAGTATTTCTGGTGGTTTTGTATTTGCTAAGTAGCTTTTAGTAGGGTCATTCACTCAAAACGCATTTTTTCATTCCACCGCTTTCCTTTTCCATTGTATTTCAATGTAAATGTGATTGCGTGATTAGTGACGAATGCGGAAAGAGATGTACAGGGCCTGGCCCTGCATATTTCATCCTACTGCATATTTCATCTTATTGTAAATACAGTGTGGAAAATTGCAGTAGCCAAGGTGAGCTGACTGATGTCATCAAGTACGCTGCTCTTTGCAGAATTACTATACTTGCATCATCCCCTCCGTGGGACTACCGAGTCAAAACTTGCATAGTCCAAATTACAGAGGATGCAAGTCCGAAATTTGCGTACTTTGTATTGAGAAACACCCGCAGTACTACATCACCAGACAATTTGCCTAATCTTCTCGGTACTTTAGATTGCGATGAAATTGGAAACGCAGACAGCAATATGTCTTGGGTGAAAAAAGTTTGTGGGACAAATTGTTCCAGGTTATTTCGGCTTTAGAGATATTTATTTAATTAATAGTATGTAAATGACATTAAAGTATATTTTTGTTCACATTAATTGCTTATTCAGAAGTACACATTTACTATATTTCAAAGTACATATAAATATACTAAAGTCCCACTTAAGTGGTTCAAAAATATCACTCAAAAGTTCAACTAATTGCATTTAATGTCACTTTAAACTGTGATATATTTGAAATCAATTACAAATAATATGCATTAGGTGGTCGAAAACATTTAACGTGCATTGTTAACTGACATAAAAGAATATGAATACATGTTCACAATAATTGCTTGTCAGTAAATTGATCAGTATACTTTAACCAGATTTTAATGACACTAGAAGCAATTATGAAAGTACATATAAAGATGTACTAAAGTCCCACTTAAGTGGTTTAAAATAAATCACTCAAAAGTTAAACTTATTGTATTGAATATAACTTTGAAATGTGATAAATTTGAAATTAATTGCAAATACAACCTGGCCAGTGAATGCAATGAAAACTCAGTCCAAACATTTAAAACGTCTGTTTTCATGCAAGTGTGATCTATTAAATGTAATTTAAAAATAATTAAATGCATTTAATATAACGTTTCTGTAAAATTTGTGTTATTAATTTGTTTTTGTTTTGTGTGTTGTTATGCAGGGCTTAGCAAATAAGGTTGTATTTGCAATTAATTTCAAATTTATCACATTTCAAAGTTATTTTCAATACAATAAGTTGAACTTTTGAGTGGTTTTATTGACAGTGCTCTGTTGAAACGTCTCAGTTACATGGTAACCCTCGTTCCCTGAAGGAGGGAATGGAGACGTCATGTCGGTGACCGACGAATTGGGATATCGCTCCGATAGAGCAATTTACTTTGAGTGTAAACTAAATGAGCCAAAGCACACTGGCATGCAATTATTGAATCCAGTTGCTGATGATCACAGCATGAGTACAATAATGCAGCAGGTGCAATGCATACCAGGTTTTCGCTGACCCGGCGGCGCAGCAGTGGTACAGCAACTGTGGCGATGGGATGTGACGTCTCCGTTCCCTTCTTCAGGGAATGAGGGTTACCATACGTAACCGAGACGTTCCCTTTTAGTGAATCCCTACCAAAAGCGCCATGGGTGCTGCCCCTTCCAGTGCCCTGTGCGAGCCGCATGTGCCCCTATTTGGTGTAGGCCGGGGCTCAGAACAAGTAGTTCCACTCACCACTGTCAAAGCGATTGGATAACACTGGGAAACATACCCGTTCCCAAAATGTACCCGTTCCATTTGGAACAAGGACGCTAAGAAACACCCATCCCGAAGGAGTTTTCGGAAGCAAATACACATATAGCATCCGTTTAGGTGTATATGGAGGCCATCCTCTGCTTAGAGACGGCATTCCCTTTCTGCCAGCCTCCGTAACAGACAAAGGAAGATACCAGCTCTACGTGAAGGCTATAGAATCTAGCGAAGCGTGTTAGGGGACGCCCAGAGCAAAGCTATTTGTCAGCGTCCATGAGCCAGCGCCCAGGAGGATGAAGCTTTGTGCCTGATCCAGTTTCTGCTTAGAGACGGCAGCAGCCTCCGTCAAGCTCGGTAGCATCCCAAGCAGTGGACAGAGCAAAGCCAGGGGCAGCTCTTGCAGGTTCACCACTTGGTCTTTGAAGGGTGTAGTGGGAACCTTGGGCACGTAGCCGGGCCTCAGGATTACCAGGGAGTCAGCCAGCCAAAACTCTAGGCACAAATCGTCGACTGAAAATGCATGCAGGTCCCCTACCCTCTTGATGGAGGCCAGTGCAAGCAGGAGCAGAGTTTTCAATGAAAGAAACTTTAGCTCAACTGAATGCAAAGGCTTGAATGGGCCCAAGAGGGTATAGAGGGGGGGCGGGAAGGATTTAACCTCCTGGCCCCTCTAAGGAACCTGATGATGAGGTCATGCTTACCTAAAGACTTCCCATTCACAGGGTCATGGTACGCAGCAATAGCGGCAACCTTTGTTAGCCTACTGTAAGTGGATGACTTGTCAATACGTGGTTTTTCAGATTTACAAAAATATCTGATGAGATGAAGTTAATATCGTCATTAATACTATAAAATAATGTCAAGAGGAAATTAGCCTTCTTTCAAACACAGAAAGCTTCATAAAGTTGATTATGGAAAATACTTCAAAAGTACAATAAGCCATTTATGTAGTGTTTTATTGCTCAACAAATTCAGCAGTGGTTTCATGAACACTATGAAGTCTCTTCCATTGTCTCCTCAGTCATGAGATTTCTACATCCTTCATCCCTCAGTGAACAGGTTCATTTTCTTTTTGAGGAATCATGCTGTATCTAACTACATAAATGTCTGGATTTGTAAGAAAATATTTTAAAACCAACCAAAACTGTCTTAAAGGGTTACTCCATCCAAACATGAAAATTTTGTCATTAATCACTTACCCCCATGTCGTTCCAAACCCGTAAAAGCTTAATTTGTCTTCAGATCACATTTTAAGATATTTTGGATGAAAACCGGGAGGCTTGAGACTGTCCCATAGACTGCTAAATAAATAACAGTGTCAAGGTCCAGGAAAGTATGAAAAGCATCATCAGAATAGTATATCTGCCAGCAGTGATTCAACCATAACGTTATGAAGCGATGAGAATACTTTTTGTACACGAAGAAAACAAAAATAACGACTTTATTCAACAATCCCTCTCCTCTGTGTCTTTCCAAATCAGCGTAGCGCCATTTTGGCAATTCTGAGCTGTAAGCAGATGGCATACGCTCTTCTGTGTCAGCCGCGCTGTGCCGATGCATTGTTTGCTTTCAAACCAAACTGTAAATACATGTAAAAAACTTATCATTGTGGCGCGGCTGATACAGAAGAGCGTACACCATCTGCGTACATTAAATTTATTTTTATCTTTCTTTAGGGGTCGGCTCTCACCGTGTCATTCTTGGAGAACATGATCATGGCTCCAGTGTTGAACCCATCCAGATCAAATTAGTTTCCAAGGTAATAATCTTTAAAGATTTCAGAGATGAGTAACAAAATGAGAGATCAAGGAAAGTGCTTTTCATGAATAATACAAATGTTGGTAATCATACTCTAATCAAAACTAAATA